>NC_142807.1:1503611-1523611 GCF_049724085.1 Artemia sp. Qi Xiang Cuo
GGAATATTTTTTTACTGGTTTACCACGTCACTATTACATTCAGTTGATGTTTCAATTTTAATTTGGAATATTTTTTCCTTGATATATAGGACATGAAATATTTTTTTGTAATGTTATATCATAATTTACCTTATCACAGTAACACTCTCTTGATGTTTCAAATTTCATTTTAGAATTTTTTTCGTTGAAATGTAAGACTTGGGATATTTTTGTACTGTTGTGTAGTGGTTTACCTTGTCACTGCTACATTCTGTCGATTGTTTCATAGTTAATTTCGGGAGTTTTTCGTTGACATATAACACTTGGAATATTTGCGTAGCGTTGTGTCTTGTCACCGTTACATCATATAGATGTTTTAAATTCCAGTTTGGAATTTTTTCATGGAAATGTAAGACTTGGATTATTTTGTATTGTTAATTCATGATTTACCTTCTCACTGTTACACTCTTTTGATGTCTCAAAGTTCACTTTGAAATTTTTATTGAAATCTAAGACTTGGAATATTTTTGTACTGTTGTCTCATGGTTCGCCATGTCACTTCTCCATTCTGTTGATGTTTCAAAGTTTGGTTTGGGATTTTTATGTCACTGCTACATTCTGTCGATGTTCCAAAGTTCATTTCGAGATTTTTTTTTTCGTTTAAATGTAAGACTTGGGATATTTTTGTAGAGGTTTACCATGTCACTGTTACATTTCAGTTGATGTTTCAAGTTCATTTAGAATTTTTGTTGAAATGTAAGACTTGGAATATTTTGGTACTGGTTTACCTTGTCACTGTTACATTGTGTTAACATTTCAAAGTTCATTTTAATTTTTATTTGTTGAAACGTAAAACTGAATAGTTTTGAAGAGTTGTCTCGTCGTTTACCTTGTCACTGTTAGATTCTCATGATGTTTCAAAGTTCGTTTTGGAATTATTTATTGAAATGTATACTTGGAATATTTTTTTTTGTAGTGTGGTGGCTTACCTTGTCACTATTACAGGTAAAAGGTTAATCGAGACATGCAAAAAGTTAGGTTAATTTAAGATCGTCAACGTCAACGCTAAGCGATCTTAGATTAACCGAGCTCTTTGGATTTCTCTCTTAACCTTCACCCATTAAAGGCAGTTCTGAATGTCTTAGTTGCTGACCGAGCATTAAAATCTAAAAAAGCACTTTTGACTGCAATAAACTAAGGTAGTTGGTAAATTCTGAGTGTTTTAGTTGGTGACATAGTGCCAAAAAATTGATAAAAGCACTTTTGACGACAATAAACTCAGATAGTAGGTAAATTCTAAATGTTTTTATTGGTGACTCAGTATAAAAAAATAAAAGAAAAGCTCTTTTGTATGGAACAAACTTAGCTATTAGGTAAATTCTTATTGTTTTAATTGGTGATAGAGTATAAAAAAATAATAATAAGCACTTTTGCATAGAGCAAACTCAGATACTTGGTAAATTCCAAGTCTTTTAATTGGTGACTGAAAATCAAAATTAATATGAAAACCACTTTTGCTAAGAACAAACTAAACTACTTGGTAAATTCAAAGTATTTTAATTGGTGACTGAATATGAAAAGTTAATAAAAAAAGTTTTTTTTTTCATAGAACAATTCCAGATACTTGGTCATTTCCAAGTCTTTTAATTGGGACTGTGTATCAAAGTTAATAAAAAAGAACTTTTGCTTAGAACAAACTCAAAAACCTGGTAAATTCGAACTCTAACAATTGATGACTTAGCATCAAAAATTAATAAAAAAGGAATTTTTCATAGAACACACTCAACTACTTTTTATATTCCAAGTATTTTAAATGGTGACTAAGCATCAAAAATAAATAAAGAAAAATCTTTTGCCTAGAACAAATTCAGCTACTTGGTAAATTCCGATTCTTTTAATTGGTGATTGAGTATCAAAAATTAATTAAAAAATACTTTTGCACAGAAAAAACTGAGCTACTTGGTAATTTCCAAGTCCTTTAAATGGTGACTGAATATCAAAATTAATAAAATAAAGTACTATTGTATAAAAAAAACCTCAGCTACCTGGTACATTCCAAGTCTTTTAATTGGTGATTGAAGAAAAAAAAATTGATAAGAAAGGACTATTGCATAGAAATAATTCAGCTACTTCGTAAATTCCAAGTCTTTTAATTGATGATTGAGTATGAAAAATTGTTAAGAAAAAGTTTATTTGCATAGAACAAACTCAGCAATTTAGTAAATTCCAAGTTTTTTAATTGGGTGACCCAATCAAAAATTAATAAAAAACTACTTTTGCATAAAACAAATTCAGCTACTTGGTAAATTACAAGTCTTTTAATTGATCACTGAATATGAAAATAATAAAAAGCATCAAACTAAAGTACTTCGTAAATTCCAAGTCTTTTAATTGGTTACTGAGCATCAAAAACTAATAAAAAGCAACAGACCCAGCTACTTGGCAAATTCCAAGTCTTTGTGAGATTAATCGAAATCCTTTTAGACTTAGAGACTTATGAAGCGGGAATTTATCAATATTAAGTCAAACGAAGACACTACTATCAGCTCAGAAGTGATACACTAGACATAGGTGAATTAGGTTCTTTACCAAAGTCCAAAAGAGATGAATTAGGTCCTTTACCAAAGTCCAATAGAGTTAGATACATATGACGCGGGAATTTGTTAAGATTCAGTCAAACACAGACACTACTATCAGCTCAAAAGAGGTTTACTAGAGTCTAGAATAGGTGAATTAGGCTTTTAGTATAGTTTGAGAGAGATGAATCGAATCCTTTTTAGAGTTAAATACATATGAAGTGTGGAATTTATTAAGATTTAGTCAAACATAGACACTACTATTAGCTCACAAGTGGTAAAGTAGAGTCCGTAAATACTTGAAATAGGTTTTTGCCATAGTCTGAGAGAGATGAATCGGATTCTCTTTAGAATTAGAGACACATGAAGTGGGAATTTATCAAGATTCAGTCATACATAGACACTTACTATCAGCTCACAAGTAGTATACTAGAGTCTGAAATAAGGTGAATTAATTTTGTACCATAGTCAGATAGAGATGAATAGAATTATTTTTAGAGTTAGAGACACATGCAGTTGGAATTTATCAAGATTCAGTCAATCATATACACTACTATCAGCTCAAAAGTTGTATCCTAGAGTCTGAAATTTGGGAATTAGGTTTTTGCCATAGTCTGAGAGAGATGAATCGGATTCCTTTTAGAGTTAGACATATGAAGTGGGAGTTTGTCATGATTCAGTGAAACACACACATTACTATCAGCTCAAAAGTGGTATACTAGAATCTGAAATAAGTGAATTAGATTTTTATCATAGACAGAGACAGATGAACCGACTTAATTTAAAGTTAGAGACATATGACGTGGGAATTTATCAAGATTTAGACACTACTATTAGCCCAATAGTCGTATGCTAGATTCTAAAACAACTAAATTAGGTTTTTAACAAAGTCTGAGAGAGATGATTCGAATTCCTTTTAGCATTGGAGACATATGAAGTGGGAATTTATAAAGTTACAACACCTAGGGTACCAGCGGCCAACTTGCGGCACCCCGGGTACCTAGAGTAATCCTTTTTTTAACCCAGGTTATATTAAATAACTGGTTTTAAGTTAAATTCTTTTGGAACACAGCTTAACTAAAAACGATGTCTAACTCTAAGAAGAATTCGATTCATCTCTCTCAGACTTTGCTAAAAAAAAACAATTCACCTATTACAGATTCTAATATATCACTAATGAGCTGATAGCAGTGTCTGCGTTTGACTGAATCTTGATAAATTTAAACTTCATATGTATCTAACTCTAAAAAGCATTCGATTCGTCTTTATCAGACTACGGTCATAAAAAACAAAACCTATTTAATCTATTTAATTGTCTAGTATACCACTTCTGAGCTGATAGTAGTGTTTTCGTGTGACTGAATATTGATACCTTCCCTCTTCTTATGTCTAGCTCTAAAAGAAATTTGATTCATTTCTCTCAGACTTTGGTAAAAAAAAACCTAATACACCTATTTCAGACTCTAGTATGTCACTTGTGAGCTGAAAATAGTGTCTGTGTTTGAATGAATCTTGATGAATATCCCACTTCATAGGTCTCTAACTCTAAAAACATTTCGATTCGTCTCTCTCAGACTATGGTAAATAAAACCCAATTCATCAATTTCAGACTCTATTCTACCAGCTGTGAGATGATAATAGTGTCTGTTTTTGGCTAATCTTGATAAATTCCTCGCTTCATATATTTATAATTCTAAACAAAATCCGTCTCTTCTCTCTCAGACTGTGACAAATACCTAATTCATCTATTTCAAACTCTAGTATACCACTTGTGAGTTGATAGTAGTGCCTTTGTTTGACTGAATCTGGAAAAATACCCACTTCATATGTCTCTAAATCTAAAAAAAATTCGATTCATCTTCCTCAGACTACGGCAAAAAAAGCTAATTCACTGATTTCGGAATCAAGTATATCAATTGTGAGATGATAGCAGTGTCTGTGTTTGACTGAATCTTTATAATTCCATCTTTATATGTCTATTAATCTAAAAAGGACGTGACTCATCTCTCTGAGACTTTGGTTCAGACCTAATTCACCTATTTCAGTCTGTAGTATACCACTTGTGAGCTGAAAGTAGTGTATATGTTTCACTGAATTTTGACATATTTCCATTTCATATGTCTCTAACTCTAAAAAGAATCCAACTCATCTCTCTCAGACTTAGTAAAAACCCTAATTCCAATATTTTATACTCTAGTATACCACTTATGAGCTGATAGCAGTATCTGTGCTTGACTGAATCTTGATAAATTCCCACTTCATATATCTCTAACTCTAAAACGAGTATGATTCATCTCTCTCACATTATCGCAAAACTTAATTCATCTATTTCAGACTCTAATATATCACTTGTGGGTTAATAGTAATGGCTGTGTTTGACTGAATCATGATAAATTCCCACCTTATGTATATCAATCTGAAAAGAATTCGATTCATCTATCTCAGACTATGGTAAAAAATCCATTTCTTTTATTTCATACTCTAATATACCACTTGTGAGCTGATAGTAGTATCTGTGTTTTACTGAATCTTGATAAATTCCCATTTTATATATCTCTAACTTTAAAAAGAATCCAATTTATCTCTCTCACACTGTTGCAAAAACTTAATTCATTTATTCCAAACTCAAATATAACACTTTTGAGATGATAGAAATGTCTGTTTTATACTAAATCTTGGTAAATTCCCACTTCGTATGTCTCTAATTATAAAAAAGAATCCAATTCATCTCTCAAACATTTCGAATTTAGCAAGTAGCTGAGTTTGTTGTCTTTTTATTAATTTTTTATACTCAGTTGCCAATTAAAAGAATTGGATGCTACCAAGTAGCTGAGTTTTTTCTGTGCGAAAGAGTCTTTTTTATTAATTTTTTATATTCAGTCACCAATTAAAAGACTTGGAAATTACCAAGTAGCTGAGTTTGTTCTATGCAAAAGAGTTTTTCAATTAGTTTTTGATGCTAGGTCACCAATTAAAAGACTTGGAATTCACCAAGTAGCTGGGATTGTTCTAAGCAAAAGTTCTCAGTCACCGATTAAAATACTTGGAATTTACCAAGCACCTGAATTTGTGCGATGCAAAAGTGCTTTTTTATTAGTTTTTGATACTCTGAAACCAATGAAAACATTTGGAATTTAGCGAGTAGCTGAGACTGTTGATTGCAAAAGTACTTTTCTATTAATTGTTTGGTACTCTGTCACCAATTAAAAGACTTGGAATTTTCCATTAATTCCCACAGTTTATTCCGTACAAAAGGGAATTTATTGAAGTTTTTGTGCTCTCTCAGAAAATACAACACTCAGAATGTATCAACTCCCACAGTTCATTTCATGCAAAAGTTCTTTTCTTAGATTTCTGATTCTCTGTGAGCAACTAAGACATTCGGAATTTACCTACTAGCTGAGTTTGTTCCATACAAAAGCGCTTTTTATTAGTGTTTTAATACTCATTCACCAATTAAGGCTTTATTGTATCATTTCCCTCATAGGGCTGTCTTGTCATCGCTTAAAATATATACGACTTTATTAAGTTTGACTTTATGCATATCCCAATACTAAACAATACTTTTCAAAAGGCTCTATTTAATCATTTCCCTCATAGGGATTTTGTATCATCGCCTAAAGTATATATGACTGGACTAATTTCGACTTTATGTATACCACAACACTACAAAATACTCTTCAAAAGACTTTATTGTATCATTTTTTTCATAGGGCTGTCGTATCATCGCTTAAAATATATACTACTTTATCAATTTCAACTTTATGAATACCCCAATACTAAGCAACACTTTTCAAAATAATTTTTGTATCATTTTCCTCATAAGGCTGTCGTATCATCGCTTAAAATGTATACGAGTTTATTAATTTCGACTTAATGAATACTCCAATATTAGGAAATAATTTTCTAAAGGCTTTATTGTATTATTTTTCTCATAGGACTGTCATATCGTCGCTTAAAATATATTTGAGTTGATTTATTTCGACTTTATGCATACTCCAATACTAAGCAATGCTCTTCAAATTGCTTTATTGTTTGATCTCCACCATAGGGCTGTCGTATTATCATTTAGAGTATTTACGACTTTATTAATTTCAACTGTACTCATACCCAAATACTAAAAAATACTCTTCAAGAGGCTTTATTGTATCATTTCCCTCAAATGGAAGTCGTAGCATCGTTTAAAATATACGAGTTTATTAACTCCGAATTTATCCATAATCCTATTCTAAGCCATGCTCTTTAAAAGACTTTATTGTTTCATTTTCCATATAGGGATGTCACATCTTTGCTTAAAATACATATGACCTTATTAATTTCGACTTTATGTATAGCCCAATACTAAATAATACTCTTCAAAAGGGTTTATTGTATCATCTTCTTTACAGGGCTGTCACTTCATCGCATAAAATACATATGACTTTATTAGTTTCGACTTTTTGCATACTCTAATACTAAACAATACGTTTTAAAAGGCTTTAGTTTATCATTTTCCGCAGAGGGTTGTCGTATCATAGTTTAAAATATGTATCACTAATAATTTTAGCTTTATTTATACCCTTATACTAAGCAGTACTTTTCAAAAGGCTTTATCGTCTCATTTTCCTCCTAGATATATCGTACCGACACTTAAAATAGATACGACTTTATTAATTTCGACTTTATGCATACCCCAATACTAATCAATTCTTTTCAAAAAAATCCAAGTCCAAAATAAAGTTGAAAAAATCCTAAGTAAAAAAAAGAAAAGTGTTACTACAAACATTATTTTTCTAGCAGTAAAAATTACGACTAACATGTCTGTATCATCTTCATTCCGTATTTTGAAGATATCACAAGTAATTTTTCTTTGTTTTAAGTATGTTTTGTCATTTTAAATACATGAAAAAAAAGCTGAAAAAAATTTCAAAGTAATAAAATAAAGCTAAAAACAAAATAAACTTAAAAAATAACTATAAAAAAGGGGAGAAAAGTTGGGAGAGATAGGGCATTGGGAGCCCTTGAATATGGGCATGGATGCCCATAAGCTCCCTTTAAATATAAAATGTAATAGTAATTGATTCAACGGGGATTAAAATTCGCCATTTTACTTTATCCAAGCGCGCGTCATGATAAAAAACAGTTACAGATTTGTCACTTTTTGATTCATTAAAATTTTGTTCTTATTATAAAATGTATTTAAAATCCCACCAAAATAAATTAAAAATCCAGACGATAATATTAATTGTATAGATTACAGTATACGATTACTGTGCCTATCTTAATATATGCTGTCAAGTAAAGTTGAATAAAGAACTATATCATAAATTATATTTGTCCATTTGAAATAAAACGGTGTACTTAAATGGCCATTTCTCTGATTATGCTGATTCTACTATTTCAGTTGATCTAATATAAAACGGTTGACTAAGGTGGTCATTTCTGTGATTCAGTGAAGGTTTAATATATGTTAATCATGCACCGTCTGCAGTATGCTAATGAGGTGTGCCGTCTGTCTTATGGTCCATACAAACCAGGTTTATGGTATATTCTTTAGAGCCTGAATTGTACCAGCTGGACATAGAGACTTCATTCTATCGTGTCCAGTCATCCTCAAGGACATGGTTGTTAGATCTTTCAACTTTGCTGCACAAAAATGTTATATAAAAATTTTGATCGGGCGACTTAGGAAAAAAGAGATCTGTGAGGGGGGCTAGTTGCCCTCCAATATTTTTGGTCACTGGAAAAGGGAGATAGAATTTTTGATTTCCGATCAATTGAGGCCTCTCTTGATTTTATAGGACAAGCGGTTAGATACGATTATTCCAGCGGAAAAAAATAAACACGCCTCCATGATCTTTCATTTTTATATATAGGAGCTTCAAACCTCCACAGCAAGATTCTCTGGAAGGCTAAATCTAATAATGTGATTTTCATTAAGAAGTTGATGTTTTAGGGGTATTTTCTCCCGTTTTAAAAAATTGGGAAAATTTTCGAAGGCTCCTAACTTTGACAGGTTATAATTTTATATATTTTGAATAAGCATCAAAATTCAATTCTTTTTATGCATCTATTGTTACCAAGACTCTGCTTTCTTAGAATTTTGGCCACTATTGAGCAGCATTGCTCCTTAATTACAGTTTGTTACCACAATCTGTTTGATTAATTGTTATCAAAATTCCTTTATAGAGTTCCTGTTGATACTGGATCGAGTTGCTTCTTGCTTACAGTTCATTTACACGAACTATTTAATGATGAGAACACTAAGAGGCTAGTATTTCGTTTCAAATACACAAATAATTTGTGATCGTACTCAGTTTCAAAGTTCTGTCTTTACTTTTGTTCGGAAAAACTTGTTTTAAATTTTACTGAAGATTAGAATCTTTTTAGCATTTGAATTATGTCGAAATATGGCAGGATTTGAAAGTTGAGATGAAAATGGGCATTACAGAAAAAGTTATCTTCTTTTTAAATAAAAGCAAAAACATTTGTCTTTCGTGAATTATCCTTTTTAGGGACAGATTTTATCATTCTTGGAACAACAATGATAGAATTAAGTTGTGAAAAAAACAAGAGCTTAATATTAAACAGAAAAATGTTCTAAGAAATTAGATTTTCATCCTTTTGTGGAAAATCAGTTTTTGGATGAGCTTCAAAACTTCTTTATTTCAATTTTTAAAATATAAAATTAAAGTGAAAAGGAAATCTACAGGCAATTTCAAGTCAAAATTAAAATTAATACACATTAGAATAGTAATTTTAATGAATATTTAGTTAAGTTTTGGAAATCACTTTCACTTCCATGTGCATTTTAAAAGACAAAAAATAACAATTCGATAAAATACTATGATTTTATCGTGGAACCCTAGGATCTATTGTTTACTGGGTTATCATTTTTGACAAGAATATTTGATTATTTTTAAAGAAAAATTTAAACATTCACTTAAATGATAACGTTTCAATTGTATTTCTAAAACAAACTTCAGCATAGGAAACATATATACGCCAATAGTTCTAGCTGTATTTCTAACTTTCCTCCTCTGATTTCCTAACCCATCTAATATTACTTCGCAAAATATTTTCCTAAAGTGTTTTATCTGTTTATCTATAAATATATATTACATATTAGTGTTTTAAAAATTATTTATCTATACACTACACTTTCCACTTACACATCCATCCTTTCTCAAGAAGTTCCTGCTAAATTCTGTTCCTGGGTTCTGTTAATATCACAAGTACCCAGAAGATTGTAGCCCCTCCTAAATGTCAACTTCAAACTGACTCTAGACATTATTAGAGGGTTATTTTTAATTTTATATTCAATAATGGAACCGGTATCTGTCCTACTGTTTAATCTCAATATTGCCAGTCTTCGATTAACAGCAATCAAATCAACAAGGCATTATATTTTCTACCAAATTTACTATAGCGTAACTTATGCGATATATGGAATTTATTACGCACTACAGTGCAATTTTGTTTGCGCTAAACTGAAAAATTAACAAATAGCTCAAATGCAAATTATTTTGATATTTTTATTACTTATGCAGAGAGGTGTTGTGTAACTAAGGAAGGGAACAAGGAGCATAAAAGTGAAACAATTGAATAGACAGTAAAATCACCACTGACAAGAAATTTTTTTAACATAAAGACATAGTTTTTTCAAATTTAGAATCTATTGATATAAAAAAGATATACCTTGGATAAATATTTATTTCATTTTTCTAAAACTTCAATGAAAAAAGGAAAGTATTATAAATATATTTTAAATATTATTAAAAAACTGGCAAATACCTTGTCCTGGACTGGAAGTAATATTGTATTAGTACGTCCTGCGGGCCAGTCCCTCTACTCTTTTCTTCCTTAGTGGCTTAAGATCACGAAGAAGGTTTAACGGTGATTCCTCCAACGCTGCCATATACATATCAATATTCATAGATGGCGTCATTGATAACTATTATTGTTACAGTTATAGGTAGTGACAAATTTTCTTTTTCAACGTTTCATTTTTTAGCTTTTAAACAGTTTGCCATTGATTTTATGAAACTTATATCTGATGTAGGAATAAAACATAACACCCATCATTTCCTATGGTAAAAGAACGACACGTTATTAGACTGAGCCAACAAGACATTGAAGTTATTATGTCCTTTGAACTACATTCTAGATAATCAATATATTGTTTCTTTGATGCTGACCAACTGATGTTAAGCGTCACAATATCGTAACAGGTTATTTACGCAATCGATTTCTCAATATGATTTTTGGTATGTGTTATCAGTGATCTGTTTTTGGGCAAAATTTATTATTATTCCGAGAATATGCATACCATGATTTTTTGAGAAGAATGCTGGATGAACACAATGAAACATGTTTTGGTCTCAAAAATTGTAATGGCTACAACCGGGTAGGTATAATTTTTTTAATGTAATAGTCCTGAGCGCAAAGGCTTTTCTATTTCTGGGCTTGCGCATGAGTCCTGGGCCCCTAAATTCCCATCTAGGGTCCTAAATCCCTGTCTAGGGTCCCAAACCCCCTCCAGGGCCCCAAACTGCCCTCAAGAGCCCCAAGTCCCATTCCAGAGCCCCAATACCCCATCAGGGCCCCATGCCCCCTCCAAGCACTCCCTCACCGCCCATGTTTTTACCCCTCCCAAATTTTTTTATGAACTTACATTTTATTTTTTTAAGCCATTTTTCTTTCATGTCTTAAATAACATTTGATCTTCAGTGAACATGGTTTATCGATTTGTTGCGGCCACCCCCATATTACTCTGTGGTTGCTCATCAACATTAGTTTGTTTATTGTGTGTTTTTGATCATTATTAATTGCGCAATTGAAGGATAAACACTTGTATCATATTTTTTTTTAAAGTGAAAATGAAATACTTAAAGAAAGCGTGTGCACATGATAAAGTTATCGTAGCGTTAAAGCCTGACAAAGAAAAATATTTGAATTATGAAACAAGCATTAATGGTGATCTTATTAGAAATGCATGCGTGCATTGCCATGACAGTGAGGTGTTAAATTTCTTTGGAATACCAAAAGATTCAAAATTATTGGTGGTGGTGGTTATACAGGAGTAATTTTTCCATAGCACGCAAAGAGAATGCAAATCTAAAACTTCTATTTGACGACTAAGGCAACCTTCCTGCTACTGCTGTTTCCAACATTCTACCGGTTGATTCACATTCAAAAGGTATTAGAGTTCAAAAGAAAGACAATAAGAAGACAATATTACTCCGTCTCCAATGTCATGTGCTATGTCATGTGTCATCTTATCTACGTACCAAAACAGCAATTTGGGTGAATACAATTTCATAATAGACAGTGAAACCACGATTAAAATAAAAAGGACGTTGGGAGACAATATAACAAAGGATTATATAGATGTATTGACGAAAAACAAAGCCCCTACAAACACAACTACAAAACAAAAAAAAGAAAATAAAGAAAAAGAAAAGGAAAAGAAAGAGAAGAAAAAAAGGAAAGAAAAGTAAAAAAAAGAAAAAGTTTTTGTAAGAAATTTTAATTAGAAATTGAAATGTTGTTATTTAAAAAAGGAATAAAAGAATGAATGATAAAGAAATAAGTGTTAAAAGTAGGATAAAGATAAAGTTTGAAAGAAAATTGAGCAGCCAAAGGGGAAAGGTAAAATGAGTAATGAAGGTAAAGAAAATGAAGTGAAGGGAGAATGATACATTCTACCTATTAGTATTTTTTTTGTAAGGGTAGTTTTTCATTTCTTTCTTACTTTTTTTTCTATATTGTTATTTTGGGGGATGGGGGGTAAAGGTAAATTATATATCGGGGGAAATAGAGGTTGATGAAAAAGGATTTGAAAAGTGTAATTTAAAGTCACGATGGAAGGCGTGCCCTAAGGGGGAAGGGCAGCCTGAGATATCGGATGAACCTAAAAGGTATATGAAAACTGAAATGTAGTATACCACTATTTTTATGACCTAATGTATTTTGGAATGCTCAATTTTATATAAATTTAATATTTTGAAATTTTTAAAGACGTAGGAGGGGGGGCTAGTTGCCCTCCAATAACTATTGACTATTAAAAAGTGCACTATCCCTTTGAATTTCCATTCGAATGAGCCTTTTTGGAAGTTTCTACGACAACTCCGTCTATAAAAACCTTATATGCCCCCAAGGCATATCTTAAAACCCTTGCCCTGATGGTTCTGCGGGAGTGTCCTCCTCAAAAACATATTTTCTATCTGGAAATCAACTACGCGGAACAAAATGGCTATCTCAGAATTTTGAGTGGATGTGTTTGGGGAAATGAGGGGCGTGGAGGGGGGGGCGAGTTGCACTCCAATCACTGCCAACTATTAAAAAGGGCACGAGCCCCTTAATTTCCAATCGAAGGAGCCAGTTTTAAAGTTTTTACGACAATGCCTTTTATAAGAACCTCATATGACCCCAGGGCATAGCTTAAAACCCATGGCCCGATGGTAGTGGAGAAGTGTCCTCCTCGAAAACACATTTTCTATCTGGAAAACAACTACGCTGAACAAAATGGCTATCATAAAATTTTGATTGGATGTGTTTGGGGAAATGATTGGCGTGGGGGGGGCTAGTTACAGTCCAATCACTTTCGAATGTTAAAAAGGGCACTAGCCCTTTAATTTCCAGTCGAATGAGCATGTTTTGAAGTTTCTATGACAACGCCATCTATAAAAACCTTATATGCCCCCAGGGCATAACTTAAAACCCTTGACCTGAGGGTTCTGGGGGAGTGTCCTCCTCAAAAATATATTTTCTACCTGGAAATAAACTACCCTGAACAAAATGGCTATCTCAGAATTTTGATTGGATGTTTTTGGAGAAATGATGGGCGTGGAGGAGGGGGGGCTAGTTGCACTCCAATCACTGTCGACTATTAAAAAGGGCACTAGCCCTTTAATTTCCAATCGAATGAGCCTGTTTTGAAGTTTTTACGACAACGCCTTCTATAAAAACCTTATATGCCCCCAGGGCATAACTTAAAACCCTATCCCTGAGGGTTGTGGGGGAGTGTCCTCCTCAAAAATATATTTTCTATCTGGAAATCAACTACACTGAACAAAATGGCTATTTGAAAATTTTGATTGGATGTGCTTGGGGAAATGATTGGCGGGGGGGGGAGGGGGCTAGTTACATTCCAATCAGTAGAGTCCTTTCGAATGTTAAACAGGGCCCTAACCCTTTAATTTCTAGTCGAATGAGCATGTTTTGAAGTTTCTAGGACAACGCCTTCTATGAAAACCTTATATACCCCCAGGGCATAACTTAAAACCCTTGCCCTGAGGGTTGTGAGGGAGTATCCTCCTCAAAAATATTTTTTCTATCTTGGAATCAACTACGCTGAACAAAATGGCTATCTCAAAATTTTGATTGGATATGTGTGGGGGAATGATGGGCGTGGGGGGCTAGTTGCCTTACAATCATTTTGGACTATTAAAAAGGGCACTAGCCCTTTAACTTCCAATCGAATGAGCCTGTTTTGAAGTTTCTACGACAACGCCTTCTATGAAAACCTTATATGCCCCCCAGGGCCTAATTCAAAACCCTCGCCCTGAGGGTTTTGGGGGAGTATCCTCCTCAAAAATATATTTACTATCTGGAAATCAACTACGCTGAACAAAATGACTATTTCAAAATTTTCATTTGATGTGTGTGGGGAAATAATGGGCGTGGGGGGGGGGGGCTAGTTACACTCCAATCACTTTTGACTATTAAAAAGGGCACTAGCTCTTTAATTTCCAATCGTATGAGCCTGTTTTGAAGTAGCTACGACAACGCTTTCTATGAAAACCTTATATGCCTCCAGGGCATAACATAAGACCCTTGCCCTGAGGGTTGTGGGGAAGTGTCCTCCTCACAAACATATTTTCTGTCTAAAAATCAACTACGCTGAACAAAATGACTATCTCAAAATTTTGATTCGATGTGTTTGGGGGAATAATGGGCGTGTGGGGGGGGGGGGGCTAGGGACCCTCCAATCATTTTCGACTATTAAAAAGGGCACTAGAACTCTCGATTTCCGATCGAATTATCCCCCTTTGAAGCTTCTACGACGACCCCTTCCATTAGAAGTGCCTCTGGGGAAAAAAAATTATAAAACATTGGAGCCGTATAGCATTTACTATAAGCAACGCTACAACGTTGCCTCTGATATTCATACCACGGTGATTTGAGTTGCATGCTGGACGGACATAATGAAACACGTTTCGATCTTCAAAATTGTAACGACTACAATCGAGCAGGTATCATTTTTGCAATGTAACGGTCCTGAGCACATCGGTTTTCAATTACCGGGCTTGCGCCTGAGTTTTGAGTCCTCGCATTCCCATCCAGGGCTCCGAGTCCCCATTCAGGGCCCAATTTTCCAACTCTGGGGCCCCGAGCCCCCCACACGGACCCATGTCTCCCCTCCAGAGCCTCGACTCCCCAACCAGTGTCCTATGCTCTCCCCTCCATCCCCCAAGTTTTGCCCCCTTCCCCTAATCTTTTTTAACTTATATTTTATTTTATTTTTTTACTTAATTTTTTCTTTAATGTCTTAAATGATATTTAAACTTTGGTTAACATACTTTATGTATTTTTTTTTGCATGCGGCCACCCCCATAGTACTCTATGGTTGGTCATTGACATTAGTTGGTTTATTTTATATTTTTGATCATTGTTAATTACGCATTGGAAGAATAAACATTTGTATCATATTAAAAAAAATTAATATGAAATACGTAAAGAAAGTGTGTGCACATCGTAAAGTTATCGTAGTGTTGAATTAATAGCGATCATATTGGAAATATGTGGGCGTGTTGTCATGACAGTGAGGTGTTAAATCCATTTGGGATACCGAAAAAATTCAAAGTATTGGTGGTCGTGGTTATACAAGAGTGACTTTTCCAGAGATATTAGCACGCAAAGAGAAAGTAAACCTAAGACTTCTAGTTGACGACGAAGGTCACCTTCTTGCTACTGCTGCTGGTAACATATTACCTGTTGATAGACCCTGTCACCATGTTTCTGGTATTAGCATTCAAAAAGAAGACAAGAACAAAACAATCTTATTCCAGCACCAATTTCATATGCGAAGTCTAGTGCTGAAACTGTAATCTGTGAAAAACAATGCCGCAATAGACAGTGAAACCGCGAGTAAAATCAAGAGGGAATGAGAAGACAATATAAGAAATGAACATACAGATCTACTGATGAAAAACAAAGCACCTACATACACATCTACTATCATCGATGGTTTAACAATAGATACAGTCAATTAACCCAATAATATAAATGATAAAATGTGTTATGAAGTAGTTGCTGAATCCATGCTAAAACACATATATGACCCCAAAATGAAATAAGTGACATGTCAAGTGAAAACATACTGAAGTATTCTATGAATAAACTCAAAGAATTCATTTTATTATTACGATATTCTAAATTCCATTATTTCACTAGAAACATTTTATGTATTACTTTGTTATTATTTTTATTATTTATTTGAAAACCCATCATACAAAAAAAAAAAAGACGGAGCAATAAGCAAAAAAAAGCAATGCACATAAACTTAGCAGTTATGCATGTGGTTTTTAGTGACGAACGCAGGAGCTAAGATCTAAATCAGCTCTTAGAAAAAATTACACAAAACGAGAAAGAAAAACTCAATTATACACTGCTCTGCAGGTACGCGACATGTTACTTTTTTATGCTCCTACACACTTAAAAAATATAAACAATATGAACATCATTGCATCAAGCCACAATTGGTAAAAAAAATAATCCAAATAATCATCAGTGAATTAAAAAAATATACAGTAGATATTCATATCAACCAGTGTAAAATTGACAAAAAACGGTAAAACAATTAAACGACACTTTCCCCCGCTGGTCTTGAACCCATATTACTCTCAACAAATGATTCATTTACTCCGATACACATAAATAACAGAAACAAGGAATTATTCAATCACGGATCCTTTTACATCTTTCCCTAAAGCAATATGCTTAAAAAAACCGAAAATTAATAAACAATTAAAATATTAGTAATATACGCAATATATTATTATAAGCACGAATTAGCTTTTCCACAGCTATAATGAGGTGAGCAATGCTAAGTTTTCTAATTAGATAAGAATTGCGCGTCCAAAAAGGAAACGTAAAAGTTATTTTGCGGACCGGAAGAAAACTGAATGAATTTTTGAACTGTCAGTATTTGTGTGCATTTTCCAAAACGGCGAAATGTACAGAAAATTTGGTAGAGCGACAGAGTTAAAAGTTTCGAGAGAAGATGGCGGTTGAACCGTCACTTATTAAATACAAAAGAAGCATATGATAACCAAAATCTACGCTCAATGTGAGCAATTAATAGTTGTCACGTGTGCATTACTGACGAACCAATGAGAAGACCGAGGTAGGTGATATGATCTACTGGCTTAATCCTACTATTTCTGAGAGGAATATCCCTAGGTAACGCTTGCTTCCAGTTGAAGAATACAACTTCAGATTTTTCAGCATCGAAATGAAGACCTAGTTTTGCATACTCAGATTGTAGCGCTGCAAATATCTCGCTTATGCGCTGGATAGTGCGGCTCAAATTCAGAATGTCGTCTGCATAACATACGAGAGATAAATCAAGACCTGCAAAGAAGAATGATGAGGGAACAGCTGACTGTGCATCAAGAACTCTATTATTGAAGGGTGAAGGGGAAGAAACAGCACCTTGACGGGTACCTTTTTCAACATTGACAAAAATATTAGGGGTTGGTGCGTAGACTTTAGAGCCATCAACTTTAGCTAATGGGTAAAGTATTAGGCGAACTTTAAGACGATAATACATTTCTCGAAGGGCTCTGATATATGAAGGGCTCACTCTACGTTTTGCTGCATGGAGTAGCATAGCGGCGTGAAATAGAGAGTTAAATGCTTTACGAATATCATTCCCAGCCAACACGAGAGTTTCACCTGATGCATCAGCATCGATCAATGCGTTCGCGACAACCGAAAAAGTGTGGGCACAACCGAGACGTGGCTGGAATCCAAATTGGTAAGGTGGAACATAGAAATTCGCGTTCAGGTGGTCAATGAACAGAAGTTCAAAAAGCTTACAGAAGGTAGTAGCCACTGTTATAGGACGGAAGGACGAGCACTGTGCAGCGAGTTTACCTTTCTTTTGAATTGAAGTGAGATCTCCGATGGAGGAAGAAGACGATATTACTCCTTGAGTAACAATTATCTGGATCAAAAGAACAATATGTTTTACCAGCAGCTCGCTTCCATGAAGAATGTGAAGAGCGCTCATTTTATCGATGCAAGAAGATTTCTTACGCTTTAGGCGCTGGATTGCTCGCAGTACAGAATCAACTGAAACAAAAAAATTGTCGGTTGGACAACTAGACAGAAATTTATCAAGTTTATCTTCATATTCGGACTGTAGGGCGACATCTGGCAGGGAGAATTTTCAGCAGAGAAGTATGAATTCCATTCGGAATTAGTGGGGAGAATTCAGCAGAGAAGTATGAATTCCATTCGGAATCAGGAATAACTTAAGCAGATAGGCGGGCCCTTGGAGCATCTCTTGATACCTTTCTCCAGAAGGAAGGTTTCAACAAAGAAGCTTGCTAGGATGTCTCTTCAACTATCTGGTTCATGTGGATAGATAGTTCTCTTGCAAACTTTCATTTGGTAGAAAGACGAATGTCAGAAACCCAGCCAGAGCGAGCGCGGTCACATTGGAGCCACAAATGGTACCAAAATTTGTATTTTCTTCAAGCTTCAACTTGGCTTGGATTACTGGACCAGTGCTTTGTGACACCCCGACGTATACGTTTAAGAGGTATAGCGGTTTTTTCTGCGCATCGCAGAGCATGGCAAATTTGTGCAAGGTAGATATCTAGCAACACCCGTATTTTATTTGTATCAAATTGTGGATTTTTCATGAGCAGCTGGAACGGAACATGAATTTTATGTAGGACAGAAATACTAACTGCAGCAAAAAGATCATATTGGATGTTTTCGCAATCGCTGTAAAATTGGGCGTGGGGCTGATGTGGTTGTGTGGTGGGAGTAGACTGAGCGGAGGGACAGTAAATAGATGCAGATGTTGGAAGGTGGTCTGATAGTTGGAAATCAGTAACGACGTGAACAGGTGACACTTAGAGATTTATAGAAGAAACTGCATGGTCAAGGTTTGAAAAGTGACTTGAATGGTGTGTGTAAGTGTAATCAAGATCTTTCGGCAATATCCTAAACCAATCTTCAAAAATACCAGACAAAATAGAAGTACGCAATAACGAGGCGTCAATTAAATTACAGTTAAAATCTCCTATAATAATACAACACTTACCTAACAGGCGAATCTTTGAAAGGCAAGACCCTAGTTTCTCAGACGCAGAAGTAAATAAAAATTCCGATCGTTCCTTGCGGAAATCTGTCGGGAGATAGATGTTTACAATAACATACTCTTTTACACGGACAGAAAGGAAAAAAATCACAGGTATAAAAAATACTCGATAGGCACGAGGTCTTAACAAGCATCGCAATACCACCCAAGGGGCGGCCACTGGAATCTGATTGTTTAGCGGGCACCGAACGGCTAGTAAAATTATTGTCAATTTTCAGAAGGCCTAAATTATGACTCGTCAAAAAATTTCTTTCATGCACAATACGTCACAATTTGAAAGCAAACCTTTTATCACAGTAATTTTGACTAAAAGTCCACCATCAATATTCAACGAAAGTACAGCTTGCGTAGTAGTAGACACATCCAAGTCATACCGTGGGCTTTGCTAGTTGACTGTTGTTATTAGGACACTTGACACTTTAACAAGTATGGCCGGTAACTTTACATTCTAGACAGAACATTTTTTCCGAACACGGAGAGGCACCGTTTGAGTTGTGATCGCATGATCCATAGTGAGAGCAGAGGGCGCGATTAGAGCACTACGAGGCCAGACGCCTAGTCTTATGACACGAGAAATAACGCTTTGGGAGGTATAAAATGATTGTGCAAAAAGCTTTTCGTAGCCAACTTTCACAGACACTTTCAATTACTGAACCAGGTTTTGTTTTGACTCGATGTAGACCTTGAACACTTGGGACTTTCGGAACTGTGAATCTTTCACGCAATTTGGTAAAAGGGATTTTACTTGATTCTCATCGTATTCGATCGTTATGCCTTTCAGGATCCGTATAAACAGTGGGGATTTCACACTCACTGAGATACTTGAGGTACTGTTTTTTGCATTTGCGATAATTTTGTTCGCTGTATGTTTTGACTTGACAAAAAGTTTCCATTCCGAAGCCGATTTTTTAAGTTCAGTTATTTCACCTAGGCCTCAGGGTAAAGCTTATCGACGAAGTCCTTACGAGCATTAGGTGAGGTCAGGTTTGCAGGACAGTTTTTTAGTACAACGGCAAACGTAGGAGCTGGGGCAGGGTTAATTGTTAAGTTGGTATCAATTCTAGCTG
>NC_142807.1:1528611-1578500 GCF_049724085.1 Artemia sp. Qi Xiang Cuo
ATCAGAATGGAAACTTGTTGTCAAGTCAAAACATACAGCGAACAAAATTATCGCAAATGCAAAAAACAGTACCTCAAGTATCTCAGTGAGTGTGAAATCCCCATTGTTTATACGGATCCTGAAAGGCGTAACGATCGAATACGATGAGAATCAAGTAAAATCTCTTTTACCAAATTGCGTGAAAGATTCACAGTTCCGAAAGTCCCGAGTGTTCAAGGTCTACATCGAGTCAAAACAAAACCTGGCTCAGTAATTGAAAGTGTCTGTGAAAGTTGGCTACGAAAAGCTTTCTGCACAATCATTTGTATACCTCCCAAAGCGTTATTTCTCGTGTCATAAGACTAGGCGTCTGGCCTCGTAGTGCTCTAATCGAGCCCTCTGCTCTCACTATGGATCATGCGATCACAACTCAAACGGTGCCTCTCCGTGTTCGGAAAAAATGTTCTGTCTAGAATGTAAAGTTACCGGCCATACTTGTTAAAGTGTCAAGTGTCCTAATAACAACAGTCAACTAGCAAAGCCCACGGTATGACTTGGATGTGTCTACTACTACGCAAGCTGTACTTTCGTTGAATATTGATGGTGGACTTTTAGTCAAAATTACTGTGATAAAAGGTTTGCTTTCGAATTGTGACGTATTGTGCTTGCAAGAGAATTTTTTGACGAGTCATAATTTAGGCCTTCTGAAAATTGACAATAATTTTACTAGCCGTTCGGTGCCCGCTAAACAATCAGATTCCAGTGGCCGCCCCTTGGGTGGTATTGCGATGCTTGTTAAGACCTCGTGCCTATCGAGTATTTTTTATACCTGTGATTTTTTTCCTTGCTGTCCGTGTAAAAGAGTATGTTATTGTAAACATCTATCTCCCGACAGATTGCCGCAAGGAACGATCGGAATTTTTATTTACTACTGCGTGTGAGAAACTAGGGTCTTGCCTTTCAAAGATTCACCAGTTAGATAAGTGCTATATTATTATAGGAGATTTTAACTGTAATTTAACTGATGCCTCGTTATTGCGTACTTCTATTTTGTCTGGTATTTTTGAAGATTGGTTTAGGATATTGCCGAAAGATCTTGATTACACTTACACACACCATTCAAGTCACTTTTCAAACCTTGACCATGCAGTTTCTTCTATAAATCTCTAAGTGTCACCTGTTCACGTCGTTACTGATTTCCAACTATCAGACCACCTTCCAACATCTGCATCTATTTATTGTCCCTCTGCTCAGTCTACTCCCACCACACAACCACATCAGCCCCACGCCCAATTTTACAGCGATTGCGAAAACATCCAATATGATCTTTTTGCTGCAGTTAGTATTTCTGTCCTACATAAAATTCATGTTCCGTTCCAGCTGCTCATGAAAAATCCACAATTTGATACAAATAAAATACGGGTGTTGCTAGATATCTACCTTGCACAAATTTGCCATGCTCTGCGATGCGCAGAAAAAACCGCTATACCTCTTAAACGTATACGTCGGGGTGTCACAAAGCACTGGTCCAGTAATCCAAGCCAAGTTGAAGCTTGTAGAAAATCCAAATTTTGGTACCATTTGTGGCTCCAATGTGACCGCGCTCGCTCTGGCTGGGTTTCTGACATTCGTCTTTCTACCAAATGAAAGTTTGCAAGAGAACTATCTATCCACATGAACCAGATAGTTGAAGAGACATCCTAGCAAGCTTCTTTGTTGAAACCTTCCTTCTGGAGAAATGTATCAAGAGATGCTCCAAGGGCCCGCCTATCTGCTTAAGTTATTCCTGATTCCGAATGGAATTCATACTTCTCTGCTGAATTCTCCCCACTAATTCCGAATGGAATTCATACTTCTCTGCTGAAAATTCTCCCCGCCAGATGTCGCCCTACAGTCCGAATATGAAGATAAACTTGATAAATTTCTGTCTAGTTGTCCAACCGACAATTTTTTTGTTTCAGTTGATTCTGTACTGCGAGCAATCCAGCGCCTAAAGCGTAAGAAATCTTCTTGCATCGATAAAATGAGCGCTCTTCACATTCTGCATGGAAGCGAGCTGCTGGTAAAACATATTGTTCTTTTGATGCAGATAATTGTTACTCAAGGAGTAATATCGTCTTCTTCCTCAATCGGAGATCTCACTTCAATTCAAAAGAAAGGTAAACTCGCTGCACAGTGCTCGTCCTTCCGTCCTATAACAGTGGCTACTACCTTCTGTAAGCTTTTTGAACTTCTGTTCATTGACCATCTGAACGCGAAATTCTATGTTCCACCTTACCAATTTGGATTCCAGCCACGTTTCGGTTGTGCCCACACTTTTTCGGTTATCGTGAACGCATTGATCGATGCTGATGCATCAGGTGAAACTCTCGTGTTGGCTGGGAATGATATTCGTAAAGCATTTAACTCTCTATTTCACGCCGCTATGCTACTCCATGCAGCAAAACGTAGAGTGAGCCCTTCATATATCAGAGCCCTTCGAGAAATGTATTATCGTCTTAAAGTTCGCCTAATACTTTACCCATTAGCTAAAGTTGATGGCTCTAAAGTCTACGCACCAACCCCTAATATTTTTGTCAATGTTGAAAAAGGTACCCGTCAAGGTGCTGTTTCTTCCCCTTCACCCTTCAATAATGGAGTTCTTGATGCACAGTCAGCTGTTCCCACATCATTCTTCTTTGCAGGTCTTGATTTATCTCTCGTATGTTATGCAGACGACATTCTGAATTTGAGCCGCACTATCCAGCGCATAAGCGAGATTTTTGCAGCGCTACAATCTGAGTATGCAAAACTAGGTCTTCATTTCGATGCTGAAAAATCTGAAGTTGTATTCTTCAACTGGAAGCAAGCGTTACCTAGGGATATTCCTCTCGGAAAATAGTAGGATTAAGCCAGTAGATCATATCACCTACCTCGGTCTTCTCATTGGTTCGTTAATAATGCACACGTGACAACTATTAATTGCTCACATTGAGCGTAGATTTTGGTTATCATATGCTTCTTTTGTATTTAATAAGTGACGGTTCAACCGCCATCTTCTCTCGAAACTTTTAACTCTGTCGCTCTACCAAATTATCTGTACATTTCGCCGTTTCGGAAAATGCACACAAATACTGACAGTTCAAAAATTCATTCAGTTTTCTTCCGGTCCGCAAAATAACTTTTACGTTTCCTTTTTGGACGCGCAATTCTTATCTAATTAGAAAACTTAGCATTGCTCACCTCATTATAGCTGTGGAAAAGCTAATTCGTGCTTATAATAATATATTGCGTATATTACTAATATTTTAATTGTTTATTAATTTTCGGTTTTTTTAAGCATATTGCTTTAGGGAAAGATGTAAAAGGATCCGTGATTGAATAATTCCTTGTTTCTGTTATTTATGTTTATCGGAGTAAATGAATCATTTGTTGAGAGTAATATGGGTTCAAGACCAGCGGGGGAAATTGTCGTTTAATTGTTTTACCGTTTTTTGTCAATTTTACACTGGTTGATATGAATATCTACTGTATATTTTTTTAATTCAATGATGATTATTTGGATTATTTTTTTTACCAATTGTGGCTTGATGCAATGATGTTCATATTGTTTATATTTTTTAAGTATGTAGGAGCATAAAAAAGAAACATGTCGCGTACCTGCAGAGCAGTGTATAATTGAGTTTTTCTGTCTCGTTTTGTGTAATTTTTTCTAAGAGCTGATTTAGATCTTAGCTCCTGCGTTCGTCACTAAAAACCACATGCATAACTGCTAAGTTTATGTGCATTGCTTTTTTTTGCTTATTGCTCCGTCTTTTCTTTTTTTGTATGATTGGTTTTCCAATAAATAATAAAAATAATAACAAAGTAATACATAAAATGTTTATAGTGAAATAATGGAATTTAGTATATCGTAATAAGAAAATGAATGCTTTGAGTTTATTCATATAATACTTCAGTATGTTTTCACTTGACATGTCACTTATTTCATTTTGGGGTCATATATGTGTTTTAGCATGGATTCAGCAACTACTTCATAACACATTTTATCATTTATATTATTGGGTTAATTGACTGTATCTATTGTTAAACCATCGATGATAGTAGATGTGTATGTAGGTGCTTTGTTTTTCATCAGTAGATCTGTATGTTCATTTCTTATATTGTCTGCTCATGCCCTCTTGATTTTACTCGCGGTTTCACTGTCTATTGCGGCTTTTTTTCAAAGGTCTTCTAGAAGTAATTCAGCCGTGCCTGACTCGTCCAGTTCACCCTTTGGTCCATGTTAGTCAGCGGAAAAATCTGAAAAACCTCGTCTAGCAATGAGTTCCTATATAGAGCCCCAATCCCAGCAGAGCTAATTCACCAGAAACACATAATTTAGTTTATTTTATATAGTTTCCAAGCTTTGCACGTGGAAGAAATGACGATTGCCAATGTTAGTGGAATATCATCAAGCTATTAATTATGCTTGAAACTAACTTTAAATTAAAATTTTCTTATAACACTTCATTTATTAAGAATAAAACTCTTACTGTATCTGTCGTTTATGTTAGAAATTATAATGCTCAAAATGATTAGAATTACTTCAATATACCAGTGAACAAGAAATGTAATTCATTCCTAACAAGGGCTCGTTTTCGTATTTTTTTGGGGAGAGGGGAGAGGGTTGAACTGGAATTCGGAGCAATATACTAAGAGAAAAATCCTGCATGGAAACAATGGATAATTTGCATAATTACAGTTCTTCCCGCAGTGGTGTTGAGGCACAGCATCCCTAGAGGGAAAATTCAACAGTTTCAATTTTAACATTTATTAAGGAAAGAGGGTACATAAAAAGAGCTAGGAGGGGTCTGGTTGGCCTCCACCACCACCAAGGACAAAGTGTGTTCTGATTGTGTTTAGCAGTACTCTCAACATTTCTTTGAATTTTCACCTTTATACTCGAAGCTTTTTTGGAAAAAGAAATATATCTTCTCGTTTTAATAAAAAACATTTATTAAGGAAAGGGAGTACATAAAAAGAGCTAGGAGGGGTCTGGTTGGCCTCCAATCTTTTTCAACATCCCCTTAACATTTCGTGAAAACTTCAGCCGAATACCCTCAGCTGTTCGTTAGACATTACTGATATTTTCTTTTCACAACCACTAAGGACAAAGTGTGTTATGATTGTGTTTAGCATCACTCTCAACATTTCTTTGAATTTTCACCTTTATACTCTTTTTTGGAAAAGAGTATAAAAGAGCTTTTTTGGAAATCAAGAAAGAAATATATCCTCTCATTTTAATAAAAAACCATATATTTTAACAATAGACAACTTGCAAAACTTATAGACTTTGAACGGGAGGAGGGGGGTAGAACCCTAGCGACATACTTATATGACCTTTGGACTATTTTGAACAAGATGGCTATTTGACAATTTGGTCGGATGCATTCGGGAAAAAGAGCCTAAGGGGCTGGTTGCCCTCCGAACACTTTTGACTCTTAGAAAGGGCACTGGTGCATTGAAAGAGCCCCCTCCAAAGTTTTCACGACCACCCTTTCCATAATACCTATATATGAAGTGCCTTTGATTATACTGTTGCCTCTGATCTGAAGAAAATTGATGTACATAGTGGTACAAATATTTTATAATTTAGATTATCTGTTCCTTTTACCATGACCCAATCCTCATAGTTTGTGTAGTCTACAACTACGAACTGCATACTAAATCCTCTTTATGGCTATCAAATTTACTATCTTTATTTTTAATGTAACAAAATAAATTCTTTAATCTTTTTTCTAAGATGCAAAGTTATTATTACATTTACTAAATAATTTGAAACTACAATAAGTTACAACATAAATATTTGGTAATTGATAAGCAAATAATTGATAGATTAATACTAAATAATATTTGTTTAGAAAAGGATTATTAAATAATTATTGCAATAGCGTTATTAATTTTTTCAAATAGCCTACGAACTTTGTGATTATATTAGGAAATGGATAGGCTGTGAATAATCATCAAACTTCATAAAGATTGATTTACTTTGCCTTTTTATGCATCTTTTTCATATTCGTCACATACTTATCTGTTTATAGGAATGAATATGGGGAATGAGTGGTATCATGTGTGCCACCAGGATCTTTGCTGAGGCAGCAGAGCATATTCTATAAGTAGCTTTGTTTTTACAGAAAAACAAAAAGTAATATTTCACATTTTATTTTTCTGCACATTTTTTACTGTCTTCTTGTTTCCCAGGGGGGTTAAGGGGAATTCCTCCCTCCCTCTCTTTGCTGCATATTTTGGTAGATACCCCTCTGAAATATTCAGACATTACTCATGAGAAATATTTGAAAGGCGGTATTTTTCAGTGGGTGACAATCATCCTCGAAGCATTATTATATATATTTTAGACTTGAAATCAAAATTGAGGGGGGTTGAATGAGGAAGTAGAAACCTTTCTCAAATTTAAGAGAGCCTTATATCAGGCAGATCAACAAAGTAAAGTGAAGAGCTACCCGTGAAATCAAAACTATAAAAGGCAAAGTTATGATTACAATATAGACAACAACTCTAAAACTCTGAAAATCATGTATAAAATGAAATTGATTAATTATTGTTTTGCTACCAAACATTTTTTTATTGCCATGTTCATCAAAAATGAATGAAGAAATCAATAAAAATGTTACAAATGACACAAACATCGCTTTCTGAATGTTTCCTTTCAAACGTGAATGAAAGGAAAAACATTTACTTTCAGAGGAGATCTTTCCTTTGAAAAGAATTAACGAAAGAAAAACTTAAAAAATAAAGAAGAGAAGCAGAGCATATTCAGCTCCTTCAGGTATTGATAAACTGCATAAGTTCTCTTTGCGAAATCTGGAATCTGCCGGATGCTGGAAAAATTTATGAGACCTTATGAATTTTTACCAGTGATGAAAATATCAAATATAATTTAAGAAGGAACTTATGTATAGCTAAAATTGTTCTAGAAGTTCACTTTGGAAGTTCTAGAAGAGAAGATTTTCCTATTTGGATTTATATTTAAGTTTGTTTTTTTTTACCATCAAAAATTGAATAGTTTATTCAAAAGTTACCTACTTCTGAATAAAATCCAACATTTGTGGACAAGTTCAGAATTCCTCATCGAATCTAGGAAGTCTGAGTTTATAATTTTGTCGTCGGTTGCTTGTTTAATTAAGTGAGCTGCAATTGCGTTAACATTGTAATTGTTGAAATTTTAAATTGAATGATGATTTAGACTCTTTTCCTAAGAGTCCAATTTATGTGACGCTTGTTATTCTCAATCTTGGTGTCAATTTTTCTCTGATAATATATTGCGTAAATTACTAATAACTTAACTGTTTATTAATTATTCATTCTTTTAAGCATTTTGCTTTATGTAATGAAGTAAAAAATTCCGTGATTGAATAATTTCCTTGTTTCTACTAATTATACATATCGAAGTAAATGAACCATTTATTGAGAGTGATCTAAATTCAAGACCAGCGGACGTCTCTTGTCATATTTAGACTGGTTGATATTATTATCTACTGTATATTTTTAATTTACTGATGATTATTTGGTTCTATTTTTTACCAATTTTAGCGGCTTGACGCAACGATGCTCATATTGCTTATGTTTGTTCAGTATTTGGGAGTTTAAAAAGTAAAATATGTCAGGTACCTGCAGTGCAGTGTATAATTGAGTTTTTGTTTCTCGTATTTGTAATCTGTTCGATGTGTTTTTTTTTTTTTTTATTTTTTTTTTTTTTTTTTTATTTTTTTTTTCTTTGTATGTTATTTATTTTTTTTTGGTGATACTCAGTCTTTTGTACCTTTTTTTGACGGGTAATAAATAAATAATAACAATAATAATAATAATAAGAATCATGGAAATGATTGTAGTCAGTGCAACCAAAGAGTTAAAATTAATGCTTCTAGGCCTGCGCTCGCTCCGAAAACTCCTCCAGCTCTACAGTTTGACTGCGATAAACATATTTGATAAACATAGTCTTTGGAAGTCCAAGCCGTTGTTATTTTAGAGTTGCAAAGAATATAGAATTGCAAAATTATTTTTTATTCCATGATCGACTACTCCCACGATATCAAATATCACAAGGTTTCCACGTTCAAATAAAATTAACTGATACTAGAACCAAGCCATGTTAAGAAACATTACGGCTATCAGTATTATATAAAATGGTAATACATGTTAGTAATTTGTAATACAATATATACTATAAACTATGATAGATTATATAAAAACAACATAACATTAAGATAAATTATACTGCTATACATAATATAAACGAAAATAGTGTCAATCAAACACGAATAGGGGAATAAATGAGTCTTCTATTCCGATTTTTTTTTTTGTTTGTGCATGCTTCTTTTTTCCATAAGAGTATTAGGAAGCTAAATTCTGTCAAAATTTCCAGGAATTACTTTTTGTATCAGGATAATTTAAAATGTAAAAAAAATAATGTTCAATAGACTTTTTGTCTGAAGTTTATTCATATAAAGGCATTCTTTTCAAACGTATGCGTTCCACTTCAAAAAATTGTAGCCTGCGAGCCGCATACTTTTTGAAGGAATTAAATAAAAAAAAAAAAATTTTTCAACTGAAAGTAAGGAGCAACATTAAAACTTAAAACGAACAGTAATTATTACGTATATAAAGCGGGTTCCCCCCTCCTCAATACCTCTCTCAGTGGGCTATAGTTTCTTAGTGCTTCTAAAAAAACGTATTATTGTTCTAATTAAACGGCCCTTGTGTTTCAGGACTCATTATTAAAGAATTGGGACAAAATTCAAACTTTAGCGTTAAGAGTAAGGTTTTGAGGTGGGGGCAACCCCCTTTATGTACGTAATAATTTCTGTTCGTTTTAGGTTTTATTGTTTCTCCTTACCTTCAGTTGAAAAAACTTCTTTTTTTTTACTTAATTTCTTATCGATTTCTTTAAGTAATGCCAGGAAATATGGCCCCACCTCCAAGGAGAAATCTCCCCCCCAGGAAAATATCCTCTAGACAATTCAATCCCGGTGAAAATTTACCTCGGACAATTACTCTTATCCACTCTGCGCGTAAAACTGAGACGCAAAAGAGGAAGCAAGACAAATAAAAAGTATTTTGTATAAAAATTCTGGCAAATTCCCCCAGCGTATAATTTCCCCTAACAAGTTCACACCCTGGAAAATTCCCTCCCCATGGAAAATTCCTCCGTGGAAAGATCCCCAGGAGAAAATTTGTCCTCCCTCTACCCGAAAATGTATGCCTACATCCCAATAACAAATAATACGCGCAAACAATGGGCATATTTTATAACTAAAATATCTTTCCCCTGGGGCTGTGGGGGGGGGGGGGTAATACAATTTTTTGAGCACTTAAAAAGGGCACTAAAAATTTTTATTTTAATTTGAAAGGGCCTTCTTCCGATATTCTAGGACCACTGAATCGATACGGTGTCCCCTGAGAAAAAAATTAACATGCATCCGTGATCTTTCTTCTGGCAAATAACACAAAATTCCACATTTTTCCAGATATGAGCTGGAAACCTATACAATAGGGTTCTCTGATACGCTGAATCTGATGATGTGATCTTCATGGAGATCACTTGACTTTTAGGGGCTTTTTCACTCTGTTTTAAAAATCAAGAAAATTTTCTAAGGCTCGTAACCTTTTATGGGTATAACTAAACTTATTTACTTATCTATATTTGAAATCAGTATAAAAAGCCGATTCTTTTGATATATCTTTGGCAACCAAAATTCCGTTTTTAGAGTTTCGGTACTATTGAGCCGGGTCACTCCTTACTTACAGTTCATTACCACGAACTGTTTGATGAATGCAGCTTTAAAAATTAAAGAAACGGAGGGACATTGATGGAAAATAAATTATTTTTCATCAAAATGAATTAAAGGAAATATGACGAACATTTCAGTGGTCCGTATTTAACTGCAACATCATAACTTCAAAAAATAAAAGGGTACTTGTCTGTTAAACGGAGCGCACTCAAGAAGTTATGCTTTGTAAGACCTAACAGAAACCGGTTTTACTTCCTGGATCGGTTATAATTACTTGTTTTTAGTGATAAAACTAGGGAGTATGTATATTGTTATTAAATATTTAACATATAGAGGGGTTTAGGGGTTAGGTAAGGCCAGGTTGTGTTAGATTGGGTTAGGTATATTTAATATAATGTGTTCTACACGGCCTGCATCCAAAATTCTTTGTCGTAGTTTCCATAATTGTGTTTCTAAAGTACTATAATAATAATAATAATAATCTGTATTTAAAAGCCAACTAAAGCCATATACAAAAAGACATACTAAAGAAAAATTACACTTCATTTGACATCCTTCCCATCAATACAAAATTTCCTACTGCCACAATATAACGGGGAGTCCTAGACCTCATTGACTCACAAAGCAGCCTATCTTCCCCCTCCTCGATATTTAATCCCCTTAAATGAGATAGTTGCTTACACCGGAGGAGGAAATGGCCCAACCCATAATCATTTTCCCCACATCTCAAGCAACTACACCCGGCCTCCGGACCTTCCCTCTTTTTCCTTGCAACCATAGTATAAATTGGAAGACAATTTGCTCGAATCTGAATCCAAATCCTCAAATACTTAATGGGCAATCCCAGCTTGAAATAAAACTCCTGACCAAAATTCTCTTTTACTTCTCTATACAAAGCAAGACTCTGGAGATTTGTCCACAGCTGCTTGCCATAGTTGCACTTCTTGGTCTTCAAGTCTTGAACTAAATTCCTTGAAGAACTTTTCATGATCCTCTGGCCCTTTTCTCTTCTCCCACGAACTTGAAAATCCATTCTCATCTAATATCCTCTTGATTTGTGCTGTCCATGATGTTTTGTTATACTGAAGGAAAAGATCTTTATATGCTGCTTGGGCAAGTCTAGTCTGGGGAAGTTCTAGAAGTCTTAACCAAAATTTGATGATTTGGGTATATCTTTTCAATTTCAGGTTAAATATGCCAAGATCACCTTTTAAAACTAACGTATGTGTTGTATTGTGTAGGCCAAAAACTCGTTTATAATATTGAAGTTGAAGGGTTTCTAGTTGCTTTGCCGGCTGATACCCCCATATTTCTGATCCGTAATGTAAGATAGGCATAATTTTAGTATTAAATATATGTTTGTGGAGGCTTAGTTCACTTATTTCTGCTGTTAGTGTGCTTCTGTATATACCAACTAATGCATTTCTTCCTTATATTATCATCATGTTTTGGTATATTTCATTAGGATTAACCTTACTTCACTTATTGAGTGCGTTTTTTATAAATATAAATGTTTTTACTTTTATAACTTTAATAAATCAAATAATATTAACATTTTGATTACTAAATATCAATATATGTATAATAAACTGACAATGCACATTCATTTATATTTTTTCAGTAAAGTGCAGATTATGTTCTGGCCATGGGAAGGCTTAGGGATTTTGAGCCTAACTTATGTTAATTTCTGCTCGTTTTGAGTTTGACTCGATTATTTATTGTAATTTCTGTTCATTTTGGGTTTCATATATTTGTCGATGCCGATATGTGGTAGTTTCACACTTGGTAGAAGATTATTTGAATTTATATTTGCTTATTTTTTGTTTAATGGAGTTCTTTACTTTTCTTTGAAAAGTTAATTTTGTGGAAAAAGTTTTTTTTTAATTAATTTCTGTTCGTTTTATATTGACACAGTCTTTTCAGAGAAAAAGAAAATAATACTTTAAATCTTTTCGTTTTTTAAGATTTTATAGTTTTGCCTGCTATTTGTATGTCGGAGAAACATTTTCAGAAATTTTTAACAACATACACCCTTTTAAAAATCTGGATACAAATAGTACTGTTTAATTTAGTTTCATACCTCCTCTAGTTGACCTGAAATGGAAAACTTGATACCATTCGCAAAAATTATCTGTTTACTTTCTTCGATAACTTGGATACACTTACGCTATTTTGATTTGGTTAAATATTAAGGGTAGAATTAGCACCAAAATTTGAACATAATACCCTCAGTCATTTTTGGGATACTGCTGAGATGCCTTATTGGGAATTAGCATTATCATAGTGCATTTTGATTTAATCTTAAGGCAACATTTAGTTTTTGAACATAATGGGCAAATGGAAGGGTGGGCGTGGGAGGGTGGGAGTGGAAGGGGGATTAGTTGCCCTCCAATCACTTTCGACTATTAAAAGAGCATCAGCCCTTTCTATTTTCAATCGAATGAGCCCTTTTCAAAGTTCCCACGACAGCTCCTTCGATAAGAAGTGCCCTGGTCTAAACAACGACAACAACAAAAAATAATTATACCCACATCGATCTTTACTATAAAATTGCCAAGCCTTCCAATCACTTTCGACTTTTAAAAAGAGCACAAGGCCTTTCGATTTCCAATCTAATGAGCCCTTTTGGAAACGACAACGCTTTCTATAAACACCATATGTGCCCCCAGGGCATAAATTACAACCCTTACTCTAAGGTCTGATAGGGTGGTTGTCATCCTCTAAGACTGAATTTCCACAACTTTCAACTACGTTAAACAAAATTCTATCTCAAAATTTGTTTTGGATGTGTTTAGGGAAATTGTGGGCGTGAGAGGGGCGGTAGTCGCTCTCCAATCACTTTCAACTATTAAAAATAACCCTACTCCTTTCAATTTCCAATCAAATTAGCCCTTTTGAAGTTTCTACGACAACACTTTCAATACAAATCTCATATGCCCCCAGGGCAATACTTACAACCCTTGACCTGAGGGCTGGGGGAGTGTGTCATTCTCAAAGACCTAATTTCCAGAACTTTCTACTACGTTGAACAAAATGGGTGTCTGAAAATTTTGATTGGATGTATTTGGAGGAGTGGTGGGCGTGAGAGGGGAGTTAGTTACCCTCCAATTACTTACAACCATTACAAAGGGCACTAGCCCTCTCAATTTCGAATTGAATGAGCCCCTTTTGAAATTTTACGACAATTCTATCTATAAAACCTTATATGCTCCAAGGGCAGAACTTAAAACCTTTGCCCTTGGGGCTCTGGGGGGTTTGTCATCCTTAAATATATAATTTCAAGAACTTTCAACTACGTTGAACAAAATTGCTATATCTAAACTTTGATTGAATGTTTTTGTTGAAATGATGAGCGTAAGAGGGTGTTAATTACTCTCCACTCACTCTTGACTATTAAAAAAGGCCGTTTCAATTTCCAATCAAATGACCTCTATTTGAAATTTCTGTAACAACTTTCTATATAAACTTTATATGCCTCCAGTGCATAACTTAAAACCCTTGAACTGAGGGGGTGAAGACCTAATTTCATGAACTTTCAACTACGTTGAGAAAATGGATATCTCAAAATTTTGATTAGATGTGTTTGGGAAAATGAGGCGTGAGAGGTGCGTTAGTCACTCTATAATCACTTTCAACTATTTAAAAAGGCACTAGCCCTTTCAATTTCCAATTGATTGAGCCCTTTTGAAGTTTCCACACTTTCAATTAAAACCTTATAAGCCCCCAGGGCATAACTTAAAATCCTTGCCCTGAGGGCTGCGGGGGGGGGGGGATTGTCTTCCTTAAATACCTTATTTCCAAAACTTTCAATTACGTTGAATAAAATGGGAATCTAAAATATTAATTGGATGTGTTTGGAGGAGTGGTGGGCGTGAGAGGGGAGTTAGTTACCCTCAAATTAATTACGACCATTACAAAGGGCACTAGCCCTCTCAATTTCGAATTGAATGAGCCCCTTTTGAAATTTTACGACAATTCTATCTATAAAACCTTATATGCTCCAAGGGCAGAACTTAAAACCTTTGCCCTTGGGGCTCTGGGGGGTTTGTCATCCTTAAATATATAATTTCAAGAACTTTCAACTACGTTGAACAAAATTGCTATATCTAAACTTTGATTGAATGTTTTTGTTGAAATGATGGGCGTAAGAGGGGGTTAATTACTCTCCACTCACTCTTGACTATTAAAAAGGGCAATTTCAATTTCCAATCAAATGAGCCCTTTTTGAAATTTCTATAATAACTTTCTAAATAAACTTTATATGCCCCCAGGGCATAACTTACAACCCTTGTACTGAGGGGGTGAAGACCTAATTTCATGAACTTTCAACTACGTTGAGAAAATGGATATCTCAAAATTTTGATTAGATGTGTTTGGGAAAATGAGGCGTGAGAGGTGCGTTAGTCACTCTATAATCACTTTCAACTATTTAAAAAGGCACTAGCCCTTTCAATTTCCAATTGATTGAGCCCTTTTGAAGTTTCCACACTTTCAATTAAAACCTTATAAGCCCCCAGGGCATAACTTAAAATCCTTGCCCTGAGGGCTGCGGGGAGGGGGATTGTCTTCCTTAAATACCTTATTTCCAAAACTTTCAATTACGTTGAATAAAATGGCTATCTAAAATATTAATTGGATGTGTTTGAAGAAAAGATGGGCGTGAAAGGGGGTTAGCTGCCCTCAAATCACTTTCGACTATTAAAAAGGGCACTAGCCCTTTGAATTTCCAATCGAATGAACCTTTTTCAAGTTTCTATGACAAAGATTTCAAAAAAACCTTATATACCCACAGGGCATAACTTATAACCCTTGCCCTGAAGACTTTGGGGGAGTGCCCTGCTCAAAGGTATAATTTTCTGAACTTTGAACTGTTTTGTTTCCTGCGTGGAACAAAATGGCAATCTCAAAATCTTTAGTGGATGTGTGTGGGGAAATGGTGGGCGTGGAAGGGGTGTTAGTTGCTTTCCAATCACTTTCGACTATTAAAAAGGGCACTAGCCTTTTCATTTTCCAATCGAATGAGCCCTTTTTGAAGTTTCTGCGAAAAAGTGTTATATATTAACCTTCTATGCCCCCTGGGCATAATTTTCAACCCTTTCCCTTAGGGCTGTTGGGGGAGGGTGTCATCCTCAAAGGCCTAATTTCCATGATTTAAAACTACGTTGAATAAAATGGCTATCTCAAAGTTTTGATTAGATGTGTTTTGGGAAAAGGTGTGCGTGAGAGGCGGGTTAGTTGCCCTCTAATCTCCTTTGACTATTAAAAAGGGCACTAGCCCTTTGAATTTCCAATCGAATGCGCCTTTTTTGAAGTTTCTACGCCAACCCCTTCTACAAAAAACCTTATATGCCCCCAGGACATTAACTTACAACCCTTGCCCTAAGGGCTGTGGGGGAGTGTCCTCAAAAACATAATTTCTATCTGGAAATCAACTACGCTGAACAAAATGGCTATCTAAAAATTTTGATTGGATGTGTTTCGGGAAATGGTGGGTGTGGAAGGAGTGTTAGTCGCCTTTCAATCACTTTTGACTATCAAAACGGCACAAGCCTCCAATTTCCAATTGAATGAGCCCTTTTCGAAGTTTCTTCGACAACTTCTTCGATACGCCTGCTCTAAAGGAAAAAATTAATAAATAAAACATTATGCCAACAATACCCCCAGGGCATGACTTAAAACCCATGCCCTGAGGCTTGTGGGGGAGTGTCCTCCTCTTTACTTAGTTCACGTTTCTTGTCTCGTTCTCGAGTGTCCCCATTCTTTACTTAGGCAGCGCGATCGAGCTGCCTATGAATTATTCAACAACCTTCTATATAAACCTTATATGTCCCAAGGGCATAACTTACAACCCTTGCAGAGAGGGCTCTGAGGGGGTTATCATCCTAAAAGACTTAATTTACCGAACGTTCAACTACGTTTAACAAAATGGATATCTCAAAATTTTGATTGGATGTGTTTGGGAAAGTGGTGAGCGTGAGAGGGGCGCTAGTCGCTACCCAATGACTTCGAACTGTTAAAAAAGGCACTAGCCCTATCAATTTCCAATCGAATGAACCTCTTTGAAGTTTCTACAACAACGCTTTCAACAAGAACTTTATATGCCCCAGGGCATAACTTACAATCCTTGCCCTGAGGGCTCTAGGGGGAGGGGTTGTCATTCTTAAGGACCTTATTTCCAAAAATTTCAACTACGTTGAATAAAATGGCTATCTAAGAATTTTGATTGGATGTGTTTGGGGAAGAGGTGGGCGTGTGATGGGGGTTAGTTGCCCTCCAATCACTTTCGACTATTAAAAAGGGTACTAGCCCTTTGAATTTCAAATCGAATAAGCTCTTTTTCAAGTTTCTACGAAAAAAGATTTCAATAAAACCATATATACCCCCGGGGCATAACTTATAATCCTTACCCTGAGGGTTGTGGGGGAATGTCCTCCTCAAAAATATATTTTCTATCTGAAAATCAACTACGCGGAACAAAATGGCTATCACAAAATTTTTATTGGATGCGTTTGGGGGAATGAACGGCGTGGGGGGGGGGGGGGGCTAGTTGCCCTCCAATCCCTTCGACTATTAGAAAGGGCACTAGCATTTTGAATTTCCAATCGAATGAGCTTTTTTTGAAGTTTTTACGACAACTCCTTCTTGAAAAACCTTATATGCCCCCAGGGCATAACTTAAAACCTTTGCCCTGAGGGCTATGGGGGAATGACCTCCTCAAAAAGTTATTTTCTATGTGGAAATCAACTACGCTGAACAAAATGGCTATCTCAAAATTTTGATTGGATGTGTTTGGCGGAATGTGGGGGGTGGGGGGGGGCTAGCTACCCTCCAGTCACTTTCGACTATTAAAAAGGGCACTAGCCTTTTGAATTTCCAATTGAATGAACCTTTTTTGAAGTTTCTACGACAACGCCTTCTATGAAAACCTTATATGCTCCCAGGGCCTAACTTAAAACCCTTGCCCTGAGGGTTGTGGGGGAGTGTCCTTCTCAAAAACATATTTTCTATCTGGAAATCAACTTCTCTACACAAAATGGCTATCGCAAAATTTTGATTAGATGTGTTTGGGGGAATGATGGGCGTCGGGGGGGGGGGGGGCTAGTTGTCCTCAAATCACTTTCGACTATTAAAAAGGGCACTAGCCCTTTGAATTTCCAATCGAATGAGCCTTTTTTGAAGTTTCTACGACATTGCCTTCTATAAAAACATTATATGCCCCCAGGCCATAACTTAAAACCCTTGCCCTGAGGGTTGTGGGGGAGTGAGTAGAACCCCCTTTTTGAATACTACGAAACCACTGCTGCCATCTACAATTTAGTCTTTAATCCATGCATGTTTTTATGGTTTTTGTCACTGAGAATGAAAAAACAGGATTTTTCTCACTTTGATGTATTTTCATGGTTTATTGATTCTAATGGGTTCAAGAATACATCTTTCAAGGTCAATTTATTTGTTGTTTCCAAGTGTATTGTCTCCGGAGTGAAGTTTTCACATGCTCATTAATGGTGGGGAAGAGATATATTGATCTAGGACAAGAGGTGGGGAAATGGATTTCCGAGAAATTGATTGCGTAATCGACTAGGGAGGCCAAATTTCTGATAAAATGATTGCGTAATCGAAGGGGAACTAAATTTCTGAGAAATTGATTGCGTAATCGAAGGGGAACTAAATTTCCGAGAAAATGATTGCGTAATCGAAGGGGAACTAAATTTCCGAGAAATTGATAGCGTAATCGAAGGGGCACTAAATTTCCGAGAAATTGATTGCGTAATCGAAGGGGAACTAAATTTCTGAGAAATTGATTACATAATCTCCCGGGCCTACATAATTTATGCATGTTTTTATGGTTTTTGTCACTGAGAATGAAAAAACAGGATTTTTCTCACTTTGATGTATTTTCATGGTTTATTGATGTCTAATGCGGTCAAGGTCGATTGATTTTTTGTTGTTGTTTAAACAAGTGTAATGACACGAGGGGTGATTTACATAATCAATGTGGAATGTATTGATCTAGGGGAAGAAGATTTCCAAGAAACTGATTGCGTAATCGACTAGGACAAGTAGATTTCTGAGAAATTGATTTACATAATCGGTGGGGGAATTTTATTGATTCGATAACGGGAAACATGATCACGTGTCTCCTTCTAAACCAATCAGAGGGCCGGAAATATTAGCGGGAGTGGATTGCAGAGAATATAAGGAAAGGATTTTTACTATAGTTTTTATTAGTCTGTGAATAGAATTCACTAAGTTTTTAGTTAGCAGTGTGATAACATGAGTGAACAAGTTGAGTTAGAAATATCCTTTTATTGCAACTGTTCTATTTGTAAAGGACATTTTCATTATTTTGAACATTCTCATGAACCTACTGCTTGTTTAGACAGCATAGAGGGAGAGATAGATGAGAAGAATCTGGAGGAAATGAGAAGAAAAATTATATGTGATATGGAGAGAAATTTATACCGATTGCAAGCAAGCTCACAGAAAAGAAGGTTTGATATGACAGAAAAGGAAGATCAAAAGAAGAGACTGGGAAAAGAGGGCTTTCTCTATAGTGTAAAAGACAGCAGTGAAAACCCAAGGAAAAATTTGTATAAAGCAAGATATAACTCTGAATATTATGATGAATATGTTCTAAGAGAAGAGAAAAAGTGGCCCTTTAAGAGATAACATAAGAAGTCATTCTACGGAAAGGATTTTAAACAACGAAAACCGTGATGGAATAGTTCTCCTATATGATTAAACGATAAATCTAATTATTGATAAGTATAATGAGTTTCATATTGTAATCATACAATAATTTTGTTTGTAATATTTTAATTTTCTCATACTGGATATATATAGAGTAAGGAAACCATCAGAAACTTCTGTGCATGAATAGTTCAGTTTGATTATATCACTCCATAGAGTATTATCAGTCCACAGCCAAGTTTTCTATCAAAGATAACAAAAAATAATTCATTCTTCTAATCTTTGTTCTTTGAAATATCAATATTTACAATGCTTTTTAAATAAACAATGTCCAGTTCAATTATCTGAATATCATCGTCACAATCCTCCACTACCATTATATCTGCCAGAGGGGCTGGTATACATTCAATCTCAACCTCCGGTTCATCAATTACCGTTATATTGTTCAAAGGGGGCATCTCCTGAAATAAATCTTCACGTACTCTTATAGGAAGACGATGAGCAGACAACCGCTCATCATCTTCAATACACATTCTTCCAAAAGGCCCCCTCCTCACTAGATCATCTGATGTGTATGATAATCCTAGTGATGTATAATGAATTTCCATTATTTCATCACTATCATCAGACATATAGTAGATTTCCTTTACTTCATCACTATTATCTATGCTTGTACTACACAAAAGAAGCTCCTCCTCAAGCGTGAGATCCCACTCGCTCCATACATCCTAAAGAGATTGAGAACACTATGATCATAAAACTAGAGTTTATGGTCAAAAACCTGTATTAGTTCAGATTTTACGGAAAGTTTCACATTTAAGCCAGAGAAATCTATTTTCCATAATTTTTTTACAAAATACTAGAGTTTACGGTCAAAACCTTTATTAGTTCAGATTTTACGGAAATAGTTCATTTTCGAACCAAAACTGGATTTTTTTTTCTAACCAAAGTTTCACATTTGGGCCAGAGAAATGTATTTTTCATAAATATCTTACAAAAAACTAGGGTTTACTGTCAAAAACCTTCATTAGTTCATATTTTAAGGAAACACTTTATTTTTTAACCAAAACTGGACTTTTTATTCTAACCAAAGTTTTACATTTGATTCAAATATAAATATTTTCCATAAATTTATTACAAGAAAGTAGAGTTTACGGTCAAAACCTTTATTAGTTCAGGTTTTACAGGAATAGTTTATTTTCGAACACAAACTGGATTTTTTTTCTAACCAAAGTTTCACATTTGGGCCAGAGAAATATATTTTCCATAATTTTCATACAAAAAACTAGAGTTTACGGTCAAAACCTTTATTAGTTCAGATTTTACGGAAACAGTTTATTTTCAAATCAAAACTGGATTTTTTTTTCTAACCAAAGATTCACATTTAAACTAGAGAAATGTATTTTTTATAATTTTCTTACAAAAAACTATATTTTACGGTCAAAAACCTTTATTAGTTCAGATTTTACGGAAATAGTTTATTTTTGGAACCAAAACACACACACACACAAACAAAAGCACACACAAAAAAAACAAACACACGCAAAAAAACAAACAAACAAAAACACACACACAAAAACAAACACAAAAACAAGCACACACAAAGAGACAAAAAAACACACACATACAAACACACACACACGCACACACACACACATACATTTATTAATTCAGATTTTACGGGAATAGTTTATTTTCGAACCAAAACTGGATTTTTTTGTAACCAAAGTTTCACATTTGGGCCAGAGAAATGTATTTTCCATAATTTTCTTACAAAAAACTAGAGTTTACGGTCAAAACCTTTATTAGTTCAGATTTTATGGAAACAGTTTATTTTCAAATCAAAACTGGATTTTTCTTCTAATCAAAGTTTCACATTTGGGCCAAATAGATATATTTTTCATAATTTTCTTACAAAAACTAGAGTTTACTGTCAAGGACCTTTATTAGTTTATATTTTACGGAAATATTTTATTTTTGGAAGCAAAACACACACACTCAAACAAACAAAAGCACACACACACAAAAACAAACACACAAAAAAACAGACAAAAAAAACACACACACACACAAAAACAAAAAAACAGACACAAAACACACACACACACAAAAACACACAAAAAAACACACACGCACAAAAAGCACACACACACACAAAAACACATAAACACACACAAAAAAACAACACACACCCACACACAATACATGTGCACAAAACACAAAAAACACCCACACACACAAATAAAAAAACCCACACACACACACATTCTATATTGGAAATCAAAGATTCCTGGAAGACAGTGCCCTTTAGTTTTGAACTGGAAACTTACATAAGCAGATATGGTTTAAAAATATTCGGAAAAAATTGGAATTCGGTTTTTAGTGAAAAGTATCTCCACATGTAGATGTAGAATTTTGGTCGTAACGATCACCAAATTAAACAAGTGAGAGACAAACAAGGTTAAAATAATTGTCCTCAAACAACTTTAGAAGATATAGCCTCCTTTGAAGGTGCAATTGTCTTTAAGAATAAACAGATTGTTAATGTTTAAACTTTTACATATGACAAGAGAGAGAGAAAGAGAGAGAGAGAGAGAGAGAGAGAGAGAGAGAGAGGGGGGGTATTTATCAACATGTATTATAATCTTTTGCAATGACTTGATGCAGTTGGTGAGCTAAGAATACAAATACCCACTTAAAGCGATGAAAAACAAATGATAAACGGAGATTTTCGGTCGTAACAATTACCAAATTAAACAAGTGAGAGACAAAGAAGGTTAAAATAATTGGCCCCAAACAACTTTAGAAGATATAGCCTCCTTTGAAGGTGCAATTGTGTTTAAGAATCGACAGATTGTTAATGTTTAAACTTTTACGTATGACAAGAGAGAGAGAAAGAGAGAGAGAGAGAGGGGTATTTATCAACATGTATTATAATCTTTCGCAATGATTTGATGCTGTTGGTGGGCTAAGAATACAAATACCCACTTAAAGCGATGAAAAACAAATGATAAATGGAGATTTTCGGTCATAACGAACGCAAAATTAAACAAGAGAGAGACAAATAAGGTTTAAATAATTGGCCCCGAGTGACCTTAGAAGATATAGTCTTCTTTGAAGGTGCAATTCTCTTTAAGAATCGACAGATTGTTAGTGTTTAAATTTTTACGTATGACAAGAGAGAGAAATAGAGAGAGAGAGAGAGAGGGGGTATTTATCAACATGTATTTTAACCTTTTGCAATGACTTGATGCTGTTGGTGGGCTAGGAATACAAATACCTACTTAAAGCGATGAAAAGCAAATGATAAATCAAAAGTCGCAATTGTCTTTAAGAATCAACAGATTGTTAATGTTTTAACTTTTACGTATGATAAGAGAGAGAGAGAGAGAGAGAGAGAGAGGGGGGGGGTATTTATCAACATGTATTAGAATCTTTTGTAATGACTTGATGCTGTTGGTGGGCTAAGAATACAAATAGCCACTTAAAGCGATGAAAAACAAATGATAAACGGAGATTTTTCGTCGTAACGAACACCAAGTTAAACAAGTGAGAGACAAATAAGGTTAAAATAATTGGCCCCGAGTGACCTTAGAAGATATAGCCTCCTTTGAAGGTGCAATTGTCTTTAAGAATCGACAGATTGTTAATATTTAAACGTTTACATACGACAAGAGAAAGAGAAATAGAGAGAGAGAGAGAGAGAGAGAGAGAGAGAGAGAGAGAGAGAGAGAGAGAGAGAGAGAGAGAGAGAAAGAATGTTTTTTAAATTTTGATTACTATAGACTGCTGTTCGATATTTACTACATTGCAGCTACTGCTGCAACCATGATAACTAGCTGATCATTTCTAATTTTAACAATTCCTTGCATACATCTTTCAAACATAATAAACTCAGCCTTGGAGAGATTTGGGATTGAACAATTGCAAGAAAACCAGTGAATAACTGAATTTATTTTCATCATTAGACTTCTCACAAACAATGAAGGGGATTTTAATTTCAACAGATACCAATGTGGCATCTGCAAACATAAATACAATGCAGTTCATATCGAATAAACAATTATGGTGATCTTTCATATTATTAATTTGAAAAACTTTTTCCACAAAATAAGTTTTTCAAAGAAAAGTAAAGAACTTCATTAAACGAAAGTGGGCAAGAATAAAATCAAATAATCTACGAAGTGTGAAACTATCCCAAATCAGCCTCGATAAATAAATGAAACCCAAAACGAGCAGAAATTACAATAATTAACCGAGTCAAACTCAAAACGAGCAGAAATTAACATAAGTTGGGCACAAAACCCCATTTGCATTCCCAAGGTCGGACAAAATTATGCACGTACACTATTTGATTTTAGAAATAGAAAGTCATAGAAAAGATTCAATTTACGGAAAACCAAGTCAGTTTCAATTCTTAGAAAATTAACATCTGTCTATCATCGCTATACAAAAATTCTCTCATGTCTTAAAAAGCTATTTAAACTCACATCAGCCATTGAAGAATCGACGACTACATTTGAGGTATTCATCACTTTATTTCTATCTATATTTCAATTTGCACTGGAGTTAAAACCTTCAAACATCTAATAATAAAGAGTAATAACGGTTAATTATTACGAAAATCATAAGGGAGAGGAATCTAGAAGAGTCACTGTCCACCATTCATCATTTAACCCCCTTGGGAAAGTTTTGGAGCAGAAATAAACATATGTCATCATGTAGATATTTAATTCCTCTCTGAAACGTCACTTTTTCCAAAATTGTCTAATCAATTTAGTGATGGATTTTTTTTTCTTCAGCATAGTTAAAAGGCACAATAACTATGTCCTTAGAGATAAAATAGCCCCCCCTTCAGCCCCTGGGGAAACGTTTTATAAGTTATGAAATTTATAGATAAAGCCAGTAAAAGTTGGGTATAGTTAGGTTAGGATAATTAACCTATTAAATGATATTGAGAAAAAAAATATAATTTATGCGTGAGAGGACCCCCACTCCTCCCACGTCACCTCTTTCCAAAATCGTCTAATCAATTTAGAGATGGATTTTATATATATTAGGTTAAGAGCCGCGCCACAACCACGGCGCTTCCTAGCCCACCGCAGTGACCGCCCCAAAAGCGGGCGGACCGGGGAGCGCCACGGGCCCGCTACGGCGGGCCGAGGAGCACCACGAGGCCCGCTGCGGTGGGCCGGGGAGCGCCACGAGGTCCGCTGTGGCGGGCCGGGGAGGGCCGCGGGGCCCGCTGCGGTGGGCTGGGAAGCGCCGTGGTTGTGGTGCGCCACTTAACCTAATACATATAAAATCCATCTCTAAATTGAATAGACGATTTTGGAAAGATGTGACGTGGGAGGAGTGGGGTCCTCTCACGTATAAATTATATTTTTTTCTCTATATCATTTAATAGATTAATTATCCTAACCTAACTATACCCAACTTTTACTGGCTTTATGTATAAATTTCATAACTTATAAAAACTTTTCCCAGGGGCTGAAGGGGGGGCCATTTTATCTCTAAAGACATAGTTATTGTGCCTTTCAACTATGCTGAAGGAAAAAAATCCATCTCTAGATTGATTAGACAATTTTTGAAAAAGTGACGTTTCAGAGAAGAATTAAATATCTAAATGATGAAATATGTGTATTTCTGCTCGAAAACTCTCCCAAGGGGGTTAAATGATGAATGGTGGACAGGGACTCTTCTACATTCCTGTTTCTTATGAATTTCGTAATGATTAACCGTTATTACTGTTTATTATTAGATGTTTGAAGGTTTTAACTCCAGTGCAAATTGAAATATAGATAGAAATAAAGTGATGAATACCTCAAATGTAGTCGTCGATTCTTCAATGGCTGATGTAAGTTTAAATAGCTTTTTAAGACATGATAGAACTTTTGTATAGCAATAATAGACATATGTTAATTTTCTAAGAATTGAAACTGACTTGGTTTTCCGTAAATTGAATCTTTTCTATGACTTTCTATTTCTAAAATCAAATAGTGTACGTGTATAATTTTTTTCCGACCTTGGGAATGCATATGGGGTTTTGTGCTTAACTTATGTTAATTTCTGCTCGTTTTGAGTTTGACTCGGATAATTATTGTAATTTCTGTTCGTTTTGGGTTTCATTTATTTATCAATGCTGATTTGGGATAGTTTCACACTTCGTAGATTATTTGATTTTATTCTTGCCAATTTTCGTTTAATGAAGTTCTTTACTTTTCTTTGAAAAAATTATTTTGTGGAAAAAGATTTTTCATACTTATAATATGAAAGATCGCCGTAATTGTTTATTCGATATGAACTACATTGTATTTATGTTTGCAGATGCCACATTGGTATCTGTTGAAGTTAAAATCCCCTTCATTGTTTGTGAGAAGTCTAATGATGAAAATAAATTCAGTTATTCACTGGTTTTCTTGCAATGGTTCAATCCCAAATCTCTCCAATGCTGAGTTTATCATGTTTGAAAGATGTTTGCAAGGAATTGTTAAACTTAGAAATGATCAGCAAGTTATCATCGTTGCAGCAGTAGCTGCAATGTAGTAAATATCCAACAGCAGTCCATAGTAATCAAAATTAAAAAAAAACAATCTTTCTCTCTCTCTTTCTCTTTCTCTCTCTCTCTCTCTCTCTCTCTCTCTCTCTCTCTCTATTTCTCTTTCTCTTGTCGTATGTAAAAGTTTTAACATTAACAATCTGTCGATTCTTAAAGACAATTGCACCTTCAAAGGAGGCTTTATCTTCTAGGGTCACTCGGGGCCAATTATTTTAACATTGTTTGTCTCTCACTTGTTTAATTTGGTGTTCGTTACGACCAAAATTCTACATCTACATGTGGAGATACTTTTCACTAAAAACTGAATTCCAATTTTTTCCGAATATTTTTAAACCATATCTGCTTATGTAAGTTTCCAGTTCAAAACTAAAGGGTACTGTCTTCCAGGAATCTTTGATTTCCAATATAGAATGTGTGTGTGTTTTTGTGTTTTTTTTGTGTGTGTGTGTGTTTTTTGTGTGTTTTGTGCACATGTATTGTGTGTGCGTGTGTGTTTATGTGTTTTTGTGTGTGATGGTGTTTGTGTGTGTTTTTTGTGCGTGTGTGTTTGTTTGTGTGTGTTTTTTTGTGTTTGTTTTTTTTTTTGTTTTTGTTTGTTTTTTTTTTGTGTCTCTTTTTGTGTGTGTTTGTTTTTGTGTGTTTTATGTTGGTTGTGTGTGCTTTTGTTTGTGTGTGTGTGTGTGTTTTGGTTCCAAAAATAAATTATTCCCCTAAAATTTAAACTAATAAAGGTTTTTGAGAGTAAACTCTAGTTTTTTTGAAAAAAAATTATGGAAAATATACTTCACTGGTTTAAATGTGTAACTTTGGTTAGAAAAATAAAAATCCAGTTTTTATTCTAAAATAAAATGTTCCTATAAAATCAGAACTAATATAGGTTTTGACCATAAACTCTAGTTTTTTGTAAGAAAATTATGGAAAGTACATTTTCTGGCCCAAATGTCAAACTTTGGTCAGAAAAAAAATCCAATTTTGGTTCGAAAATAACCTATTCCCGTAAAATCTGAATTAGTAAATGTGTGTGTGTGTGTGTTTTTTTTGTCTCTTTGTGTTTGCGTGTTTGTGTGTGTTTTTGTGTGTGTGTGTTTGTGTGTGTGTGTGTTTTTTGTGTGTGTTTTTGTTTGTGTTTGTGTGTTTTTGTTTGTGTGTTTGTTTGTGTTTGTGTGTTTTGGTTCGAAAAATAAACTATTTCCGTAGAATCTGAACTAACAAAGGTTTTTGACCGTAAACTCTAGTTTTTTGTAAGAAAATTATGGAAAATACATTTCTTTTACTCAAATGTGAAACTTTGTTTAGAATTCGAAGCCAATTCGAAGAATTCTTAAAATACCTTTACTTTTGATGATTTTAATACCGTTTGTAAATTGATAAATAATTATTGTAGATCAATAATTAAAGAAGATGATTTAAGATACTTATAAATTTTCTAGTAAATCCAATGACATTAATGACGTTATTAACGATGAATTTTCAATTCCTTATTATTTTTTGAATAAAAAAACTGAAGGAGAAGTAAAGTAAATAGGATATTAAGAGGATCGTCGTCTTAAAACACATCATAAATCAACACAATCTGCAAATGAGTTTCGGAAAATAGTGAATGGAAGTACCCTAAAAAAAAAAAAAAAAAAAAAAAAAAAAAAAAAACTGCTTGCAGATTACTTCCCATATTCGGCACAACATTTATTTTGAGTAACTTTATAAACAATGAAGTTTGTGAAACCAAAGCATTTTCACAACTCACAAATGAGCATTTAAAGGAATTAATTAGTATCGTGCTAACGATCTCTGAAAATTCCCGGCCAAAGTATCAACACAAAGCACACATTCCTTCTACCACCAAATGGGAAAAGACGTTCTCCTTGGAAAGTCCCTCCCTGCAGAAAACTAAACCACGGAACATTCTCAATGAAAAATTCCCTCCTCGGTAAACTCCCCCTCCCTGCGTGGAAAATTTCTTCCCGAATAATCCCCCCATGCAAAATCCCTCACACTCAAAATTGGGCAGTCACAGAGAAATTGCAAAATAGGTACCTCAAACATCGAGCATATGTCCTAAGGGGCAACAAAAGGAAGAGATATAAAAACAATTCGAGGATATAGGCTGGCTGGTTTCCACTCACTTTCAACTCAAAAAAGGACCAGAACTCTCATTTTTCGATCAAATGATCATCTCCCGAAGTTTCTACGACCACAACGGAGAATTTGGGAATGAAGAAGGGGCTACCATCTCCTATAAGGAATAAACACTGTTCATTTTAGGTTTAATGTGACTTTCTACCTTCAATCCTTCCTCAAAACTAATTCTGTATTTATTTGAAGACTCAGTGAGAGTTACGATGTTTCGGCATTAAAATGCCCCCTTTGAGGCACCTCTCCTCATCGCTAACTACAAATAGTCAGAGAACCCTACTATAGAGGTTTCAAGCTCTCATCTAAAATTATTTAGAACTGTGTATTTATTGCCAAAGAATTATCATGGATAATAACAACAAGTAAAACAAAAGGGAATTTACCTAAGACAGTGAAATCTGTTTAAACCTTCAGAATATTTCGGTTCTATATGTAAGAGCCTTCCTTAGCAAACTACACACATAAGTTAGATAAAAATATTAATAAAATTTATTAATATATTTATTAATATATTAATATGAAATTTTTATAAAATGTTATAATAAATTATAAAATTTTATAATAAATTATAAAATTTACTAATATATTATTATGTTTGCCTGTGTGTGTGTGTGTGTGTGTGTGTGTGTGTGTGTGTGTGTGTGTGTGTGTGTGTGTGTGTGTGTGTGTGTGTGTGTGTGTGTGTGTGTGTGTGTGTGTGTGTGTGTGTGTGTGTGTGTGTGTGTGTGTGTGTGTGTGTGTGTGTGTGTGTGTGTGTGTGTGTGTGTGTGTGTGTGTGTGTGTGTGTGTGTGTGTGTGTGTGTGTGTGTGTGTGTGTGTGTGTGTGTGTGTGTGTGTGTGTGTGTGTGTGTGTGTGTGTGTGTGTGTGTGTGTGTGTGTGTGTGTGTGTGTGTGTGTGTGTGTGTGTGTTTAATTTAGTTTCATCAGTTTATTTTCGGAGTGAAACATAACTCTGGTTTTTCAAAGAAAATTAAAGAACTCCATTAAACCACAACACACACAATCGATATCAAATAATCTACCAAGCTTAAAACTATTAAAGAAAACGATGTAATTTCAAAATTTCGACTCCCATTCTGACTTCATTCAGCAAAAAGAATCATTAATACTCTCTCTTTTGGCAAGGTAAGACTAGAACTTTGCATAGCGAGGCCAATTCTCTAAGAAAACAAACAAGAATACAAATGACTAAAACTGAAGAGCTTATGAAGTATTTCAGCTAGTTTATACTAAGTTTTGTAATAACGGTCCATTCCTCTAAGAAAGAAATGTTCCTTGATTAACCGTGAGATTTGACTAAAATGAAGAACTTATGGATTATTTCAACTAGTTAATACCAAGTTTTGTAATAATGCTCCATTTCTCTAAGAAAACACACAAAAAATAGAATAAAATATATTAAATGTTCCATAATTACCCGTGCGATTTGACTAAAATAAAGAATTTATGAATTATTTCGGCTAGTTAATAATAAGATTTGTAATAATGGTTCATTTCTCTCAGAAAGGGCACAAACTTGGGAAAATGTATTAAATGGTCCTTGATTAGCAACGCGATATGATCAAAATGAAGAATTTATGAACTATTTCAGTTAGTTAATACTAAGTTTTGTAATAATGGTCCATTTCTCTAAGAAAACACACAGAAGTAGAAAGATATACTAAATGTCCTTAATTACTCTTGCAATATAAGTAAAATGAAGAGCTTATGCACTCTTTCAATTAGTTAAGATTAAGTTTTGCAATAATAGTCCATTTTGTTAAGAAAAGACATAAGAACAAGCTCGCTCCCCCTGGAATTAGCTGTTAGAACCCCACCACCTTTATATAATACCCAATTCTTTTTGTGTATGCAGTTGAAATTTGAGCCCATTGTTATAGGTCTACATGACGTATGCCGTGCCTACGAATCACATCTCCATAACCAACTCATTCTGAATATGAGAAATTGAGGTGTACCGAAGGACACCCTACTACCCATTAAAGATATGTACGAATACCTACAGGCTGAACTCCTACTTCCTGGCCATGATCGAGCCCTCACTGAGTATACACAAGACGTGATGCTGCCCTACCGAGGGAATCCTGTAGTCCCAGTAAAAAAGGGTGCTCGACAAGGATCAGTCACATCTCCTTGTGCCTTTAATAATTGTATTATTGAACCACAGTCTACTATCGAGACAACATGCATAGCTCGTGGAATAGACGTAACAATGATAGCTTACACCGATGACATTCTGAACCCCAGCCGCACAGTCGCAGGTACAGAGACCACCTTCTCCACACTACAATCAAATTACAGTCGCATTAGTCTTGAATTTAACCCGCAGAAGTCGGATATTCTTCTGTTCAACAGGCACCAAGAAGGGGTCTCGTCTCTGAGGCTGGGAGAACTGTCTGTAGCCCCTATCTCGAAAATTATTTACCTTGGTTTACCAATTGAAAAGGATCTAAAAACTACCCACTCCCTTCTTATTGATCATCTCCGTAAACACCTGGCTTTTGCTTACAGTAGAGTAGTCTCATCTAAAATCCGTATCAACCGTTTAATTCTGGCTCGACTTTATAACGCAGTATCCCTTCCCCATTTCCTGTATCTAAGCCCATTTTGGAGAATTTTTCCCGAGCCAGAGAAAAGAAAGCTCAGATCCGCGTTTTTTATGTATGCGAAGTTCTTGTTGCGGCTCCCGCCGTGGACAAGAAATTCGCACCTTGTTAAAAATTTTAAAATTGTGGAGCCAACGGCCGCTATAATTGAACAGATTAAACCGTACAACGAGAAAGTCTCTTCCCAACCTTGGTACTGTTTGCTAAGGCAGTAAATCGCTGTCCATTTAATTTTATTTGCACATCTCTTGTCATATTTATTCTTTTTACCGTCTCTTGTCATATTTAGACTAGTTGATTGAGTCTGTTGATTATAAACTGAAGTTATCAAGTATTTTGCTGTAGGTTAGGTTAGTTGAATTGAAGTTATCAATCATATTGCTTATGTTTTTTCAGTACTTGGGAGTTTAAAAAGTAAAATTTTTACGTACCTGCAGTATAGTGTATAATTGAGTTTTTGTTTCTCGTCTTTGCAATTTGTTCGATTATGTGTAATGTGTTGTAATTTGTTTTTTGTGTGCGTTTTATCTTTTTTAGTGATACTCCGTCTTTTGGTACCTTTTTTTGACGGGTAATAAATAAATAAACAAAAATAAAAATAAGCCTTTTTTCACCTTTTATTTTTGATTGTAGTGTTTTCTTAACTTTTTTTCTGTGTTTTTAATAGTGTTTTTAAATTTGTTTGAAATAATAACACTTTTATTTACCAAGTCCGTGTTTTTAAGATTTAGTGTTTAGCACGATGAAGGAATTGAAATCATTTAGGCACCTCTTCCGTCTTTATTGCTAGAAATAAATTTAGCACAATTGGCTCTAAATATAAATATTTTCTTTGTGTGTTTTTTCATCATTTTCACACTTAGCCAGGACAAGTCCTACATGAGCTTGGAATCCCGGGAGATGTGTCATGGAATTGGTGGTGGTGTGTCCTGTGACATCACGGGAGTTTTTTATTTCTTGAAGGTAATGAGGATAATAGGCCAGTCCTGATGGTTAGAGTGCTCTCCCATTGTAAGAAAATTAACCTTTAGATTCCTAGCGAGAACAAAAAACTAAAAGAACAAAAGAAATGCTTTGAACGTTTCTTGCAAAAAATAAAATGTTAAAAAAGGTATTAAGCGACAGTGATGTGTACCATCGTTACATAATAAGTGTGTATTGACTTTACAGAAAGTGTTTGCCGTCATTAAGTTAAAAGTAAAAAAAATGCGTTGACCGTTTTGGGCGAAAATGAAATGTCAAAAAAGTATTTTGTGACAGTGGTGGTTGCACCGTCATTGGGTAAGATGTGCTGACCTTATATAGAGTGGGCGCCGTCAGCAAATTAGAAGAAAGAAAAATTCTTGGAACGTTTCGGCAAAAAAAATGTCCAAAAGTTTTACCTGACAAAGTTTACGTGATGTGTCATGGAATTGGTGGAGGTGTGTCCTGTGACGTCACGGGAATTTGTTATTTCTTGAAGGTAATGAGGATAGCAGGCCAGTCCTGATGGTTCGAGCACTCTCCCATTGTAAGAAAATTAACCTTTAGACTCCTAGCGAGAACAAAAAACTAAAAGAACAAAAGAAATGCTTTGAACGTTTCTTGCGAAAAATGAAATGATAAAGAAGGTATTAAGCGACAGTGATGTGTACCGTCCTTACATAATAAGTGTGCATTGACTTTACAGACAGTGTGTTCCGTCATTAAGTTCAAAGTAAAAAAATGCGTTGACCGTTTCGGGCGAAAATGAAATGTCAAAAAAGTATTTTGTGACAGGGATGCGTCATTGCGTAAGATCTGATGACCATACATAGAGTGGGCGCCGTCAGTAAATTAAAAGAAAGAAAAATTCTTTGAATGTTTCGGAAAAAAAGTGTCCAAAAGTATTACGCGACAGTGATGGTTGTGCAATCATTATTTGGCATCACATAAGGTGTGTGCTGTCGTTAAGTTACAAGCAGGGATTCCCCATGGGTTCCTGTCACATGGTTACGTAAATTTATGTCAAACAAATTATACCTGACCGTTTAAAACGGGGTAAGTCATGTGATATCATTGGAGTCCTTAGTTGTGTGTCATGGGAGTCTTACCAACTGTGTTCCTTTTAATAGGACCGGTGAGCACATTGCACAGATGTTACGGCTTGAGGAGTTGGTAGCTTCACTTATCTGACCCTTTAAATTCCCATCTTAACGTCCTATTATTACAACTTGTGTACTATCCCGACCACGTTCCAATTAATCATACTCAAACACCTGGAAATCTTGCCTGGGTGGGAATCTTACCAGGGTATGTCGTAACGTGACAGGGCATGCGCTTGAAATCCTGCCACCTGTGCCCTTGAAATCCTGTCATCTGTGTGCTCGGAATCCCATGTTAATTTTCTACATGTGTGCTTGAAGTTTAATTTTAATTTCCCTATTATTGAGACTTTTGCATTATAGCAACCACTCTCCAATTAATCGTACTGAAAGACCTGGGAAGTCTGCCACTTGGAAGCAGGGCAGGCGGGCGTATTGCAGGACTTCCCTCTCGGAATTTCATGTTAATTTACTTCCTCTGTGCTTGAAATCCTATGTTAATTTCCATATTATTGCTACTTGTCTATTATTTCCAAAAAACACTCCAACTACTCATACTAAAAGACCTGGGAAGTTTGCCACCTGGAAACAAGGCTGTCATAGGAATCTTGCCGAAAATGAAGTGACATCAGATTGCTTTCATAGAAATCCGGGAAGGGATGTCATAAATACTGGAAACCCCTCACTACTATTAAAAGAATCTTATTTTTATGCTGATTTCAAATAGATAAGTTTCATCAAATTTACTTTTACGCATCAAAAGTTACGCGTTTGAGAAAATTTGCTTGATTTTCCAAAAATGGGAAAACACCCCCTAAAAGTCATAGAGCCTTAATGAAAGTTACACTATCAGATTCTGCGTAGCAGATATCTCTACTGTAGAAGTTAAGATAGGTTCAAGCTTCTATTTGCAAAAATGTGGAATTTTGTATTTTTTGCCAGTACAAAGATCACCAATGCGTTTTTTTTTTTTTTTTTTTTTTTTTTTTTTTTTTTTCCAGGGGTGATCGGATCGACCCAGTCGTCCTAGAATATCGCGGAAGGGCTCATTCGAACGGAAATTACAAGTTCTAGTACTGTTTTAAGTGACCAAAAAAATACAGGGCAACTAGGCCCCCTCCCTCGCTCACTTTTTTCCCAATTTCTCCCGATCAATATTTTGAGATAGCTATTCTGTTGAGCATGGTCGAAAAATATAATAGCTATGTCTTTGAGGATGACTTAATACCCCACAGTCCCCGGGGGATGGGTTGCAAGTTATGAACTTTGCCCAATGTTTACACATAGTATTGGTTATTGGGAATCATATAGACGTTTTCAGAGGGAATTTTTCTGGTAGTGTGAGGGGGGGGGGGTCGGGTGTTACGTGGGAATGTTTTTCCATGGAGGAAGTTTTCATGGGGGAAGGAACATTGTTATGAAAAGTGCAGGATTCCCCAGCATTATTTAAAAAACGATCAGAAATTAAATTTTTCAACTGAAAGCAATTTTTTCAACTGAAAGTATACTGAAAGTACAACAATTTTTTCAACTGAAAGTAAGGAGCAACATCAAAACTGAAAACTAACAGAAATTATTATGCATATGATTGAGTTCGCCCCCTAGTCAATACCTCGCTCTTTACGCTAAAGTTTTTTAGTACTTTCATAAGAGCTATTTATTCTAATTAACGGCCTTTGTGATTAAGGGGTAATTTTTAAAGAATTGATATAAAGTTGGAACTTTAGTGTAAAGAGCGGGGTATTGACTAGGGAACGAGCCCCTTAATATACGTATTAAAAATATATGAATATAGAAGTTCGTTAAGGTAGTTGATTCGTAAGTTACGTATATTTATTACTAATAAAAAAGTTCGTAAGTAAAATTAAAGAACTGTCGAGAAATTAATTATTCAGGTACGGTGAGCCAAAATCAAAACCTGCATTTATTCAAAAACGTTCAGAAACTAAATAAAAAACAAGTTTTTTAAACTGAAAGTAAGGAGTAACATTAAAACTTAAAACGAACAGAAATTATTTCGTATATGAAAGGGGCTGTTTTTCCTCAACGCCTCGCTCTTTACGCTAAAGTTTGACTCTTTCTCACAACTCTATTTTTAAAAACAATAAAAAACTTTAGCGTAAAGAGCGAGGCGATGAGGAGGGGACAGCCCCTTTCATATACGGAATAATTTTCGGTTCGTTTTATGTTTTAATGTTGCTCTTTACTTTCAGTTAAAAAAAAATTGTTTTTCTTGGATGTGAAGGAAGATTTGTTTTGTGAGAAGGAATTAGCGGCAGTACTAAAAGGACTAAAAAATAATAAAGCTCCAGGTGCTGATAGGGTAGTAAATGAGTTTCTTAAATATGGAGGCTCTGGGGTTAGAAATAAGTTACTGAAGATTATGAATATGATTTTTGAAAAAGGGGAAGTACCTAACGATTTTAGGAAAACCTTAATTAAGCTACTTTATAAGAAACGTGATAAAAGTGAGTGTCGTAATTATCAAGGGATTAGTCTGGTCTCTGTAGGTAGTAAATTACTTAGTAATATGATACTGTTTAGACTGAGAGATGCCGAAGACAAAGTTTTAAGAGAAGAACAGTGCGGTTTTAGAAAAGGTAGAAGATGTGTCGACCAAATTTTCACTCTTTGGTTAATAATTGAAAAGTGCCTGAGTTTTCAAACATCTTTGGTCCTCAGTTTTATAGATTATTGGCAAGCGTTAAATTCTGTTGATAGAAGAGCTTTAGTAAAGGTTTTATCCTTGTATGGTATACCAGACAAAAACATTAAAGTGATTAGTGCTATGTACGAGAATAACACTGCCGCGGTTCAGGTAGGAAATGAGGTTAGCAGCTGGTTTTGTATTAAATCAGGAGTTAAGCATTGTTGTATTCTATTCCCCTTTATATGGATTATTTTGATGGACTTTGTCTTCAGGAGCACAGGAAAGGCAATGGGAGACCACGAAATCAAATGGGGAGGAAAAAGTCTCCTGGACTTAGATGATACTGATGATTTAAGCATCCTAGATGAAAGTCTGTGGAAAATGAATGAAGTTTTAGAGGTTTTGCGAGTTCAGGGTACTAGAATAGATTTGAAAATTAATGTTAAAAAGACTAAGTCACTAAGGTTAGAAATAAGTGAAGATGAAAAGGTGAAGTTGGGTAATGAAAAGATTGATCAGGTGGACAGCTTCACCTGCTTCGGTAGCATTATTAGCAAAGATGGTTGGAGCAGTGAAGATGTCAAAAGTAGAATAGCCAAGGATCAGGGTGTTTTTTCACAGTTAAAAAAAGTTTGGAAGAATGAGAAGATAAGTCTTCAAACCAATATTAGAATATTAGAAGCTACAGTGAAGACAGTGGTCAAATATGGCTCTGAAGCATGGGTGCTCTGAAAAGCGGATGAAGATTTGCTAAATGTTTTCCAGAGAAATTGCTTAAGGATTGTTCTGGGTACCCGGCTGACTGACCATATTTCAAACATTAGGCTGTACGAAAAATGTGGTTCAATACCGCTCTCTAGGGCTATAATGAAAGAAAGGTTGAGGTGGCTAGGGCACGTTGTGCGGACGAAAGATGACTGATTTCCGAAGATTGTTCTTTTCGGCCAACCGTCTAGGGCTAAACGGAAAGCAGGTCGTCCTCGTCTGGGGTGGGAGGATGTCATAAAGAAAGATTTAAATGAAATGGGAATTTCATGGGCGGGCGTAAAAAGGGAGGCTTTGAATAGATTGGGATGGAGAAGGAGCGTGCGTAGCTGTGTTGGGCTCAGGCGGCTAGGTGCTGCGGTGAGTTGTTAGTAGTAGTAATAGTATTTAATTAGAGTCACAGGAACATGTAATAATGAAGTACATATGGGTTTGACCCATAGGAAAGATCGGAAGGAGGGTACGGTACCTAAATTCGAAAATCGGTTTATTTTTGCACAACTTGTTGTATACTAGAGGGGGAGATTCCTGTAGGCTACCTTATTCAAGATCAAAAATATGATGTTACAGAGAACATACAGTTTAAATTAAGTGAATTAATTCAAGTCCTCTTATGACTAATAAAATATCTAATTTTCAACATAAATGATTTGGCTAATTTCCCACCATACGATTTCAACAGTTTAAAACTTTATAATCTTATGAGTTCACACTGCAAGCCTCTTTGCTCTTAAAATATGGATTTCTGTGTTTTCCTTCATTAATTCTTTTTTGTTTGTTTAGATAATATCCCCAGGCTCTAATAAAAAAAACGGTACTCGGCACTTGAGCTGAGACATGGAAATAGTCTCCAAACCCCAGCTAATGAAATAATTTCATTTCTTCAATAATTTCCGTTATTCTTTTTTTTCTTTTTTTTAATCCCACCTCCTCTCCTCTCGGTGACCTTCAAATTTTCTTTAAAAATAGATCATAATTTATCTAATTTTACCTACTCTTTTCTTAATAAAAATAGCTTCTTCAAAAAATTTAATTTATTAATATTATACAAAAATTGAGCATTCCAAAATATACCAGGATATAAAAATAGAGGTATACTACATTTCAATTTTCTTATACCTTTTAGGTTCATCCGATATCTCAGGCTGCCCTTCCCCCTTAGGGTACCCCTTCTATCGTGACCTTAAATTACACTTTTCATAATCTTTTTCATCAACCTCTATTTCCCCTGACACATAATTCACTTTAACCCCCGTCCCTCCAAATAAGAATAAAAAAACATAAATACATAAAGTAAGAAAGAAATGAAATACTCCACCCTTACAAATAAAACCAATAGGTAGAATCTTTTATTATCTTCTTACTTCATTTCCTTTACCCTTATTACTCATCCTTCATTTCCCCTTTGGTCGCTCAATCCTGATTAAAATTAAATAAAAAAAAAACAAGTTTTTTTAACTGAAAGTAAGGACCGACGTTAAAACTTAAAACGAAAAAAAATTATTCCGTATATGAAAGGGACTGTCCCCTCCTCAACGCCTCGCTCTTTACGCTAAAGTTTGACTCTGTCTTACAACTTTATTTTTTAAAAAAATAAAAAACTTTAGCGTAAAGAGCGAAGCGTTGAGGAGGGGACAGCCCCTTTCATATACGGAATACTTTCTGTTCGTTTTAAGTTTTAACGTCGTTCCTTACTTTCAGTGAAAAAAACTTGTTTTTTTTATTTAATTATTGAACGTTTTTGAATTGATGCAGGTTTTGATTTTAGCTCACCGTACATGAATAATTAAAACAAAATTTGGAAATTAATTTTACTTTTGTTTAGTTAAATAGTTCTCTCGAAACTTGTTTAATTTTATTTACGAACGTATTTATTAGTAATAAATATGCGTAACCTTCGAATTAACTCACGTAACGAATTTCTATATTCATATATTTTTAATACGTATATTAGGGGGCTCGCCTACTAGTCAATACCTTGCTCTTTAAGCTAGAGTTCGAATTTTGTTCCAATTCTTTAAAAATGACCACTTAATCACAAAGGCCGTTATTTAGAATAAATAGATCTTATGAACGTACTAAAAAATCTTTGGCTTAAAGAGCGAGGTACTGACTAGGGGGGAACCCAATCATACACGTAATATTTTCTGTTCGTTTTAAGTTTTGATGTTACTCCTTATTTTCAGTTGGAAAACTTGTTTTTTTATATTTAATTTCTGATCATTTTTTAAAATAATGCTGGGAAATCCGGCGCCCCCTTCATAGCAATGTCCCTTCCCCCATGAAAACTTCCTTCATGTATAGATCCTCCCACATAACCCCCAACCCACCCACCCCCTACTACCAGATAAAATCCCCCCTGAAAACGTCTGTATACTTCCTAATAACCAATACTATATGTTAACATTGGGCAAAGTTCATAACTTTCAGCTCTCCCGCCGGGGACTTTGGGGAATTAAGTCATCCTAAAGAACATATTTATCATAATTTCAACCATTCTGAATAAAATGGCTATCTCAAAATTTTGATCAAGTGACTTGGGGAAAAAATGAGCGTGGGAGGGGGCCTAGTTGCCCTCCATTTTTTTTGTCACTTAAAAAGGACACTAGAACTTTTAATTTCCGATCTAATGAGCCCTCCCACGAAATTCTATGACCACTGGGTCGATACGATCACCCCTGAGAAAAAAAAAAAAATAAATAAACACGCATCCGTGATCTTTCTTCTGGCAAAAAATGCAAAATTCTACATTTTTGCAGATAGGTGCTCGACACCTCTATAGTACGCTTTTCTGATATGCTGAATAAGATGATGTGATTTTATCAAGGTTCTCTAACTTTTAGCGGGTCTTTCCCCCTTTTTTCGAAAATCAGCCGAATTTTCTCAGGCGCGTAACTTTTGATGGGTAGGACTAAACTTGATGAAAGTTATATATTTGAAATCAGCATTGAAATTTGATTCTTTTGATGTATCTACTGGTATCAAAACCCGTTTTCTAGAGTTTCGGTTACCATTGAGCCGGGTCGCTCCTTACTTACAGTTCGTTACCACGAACTCTTTGACATTATCATTATCCTACTTTCAATACTTCTCAAATCTCTTTAAAACTTTATCTTTATCTTACTTTTAATACTACTTACTTTGTAATTTTTTTACGTTATTTGCTTAAATACAACTAGCTCTCTTTTTAGCCCCTCCGCCGAAAAACAGAGAAATTGACTCCTCATGAATGGAATTCTCTGCACGTGTCCTTCCCCTTAGTCCTGGAAACCTCGCAATCTAAGGTTAAAAGAAATTCGCTATTCAACTGCACAACTTTCGGAAAAATCCAAATGATTATTATTCAACTGATCTTCATGGTTGGTATTCATGAAGAGATTTCTAGCTAATGAAAGGCAGGGAAATCGGTCCAAATCCCATTATAACAAATAGGGGAGAATTGCTTTCAAGCTATCTTTTACTGTGGAACTAAAAACTGAAAAACCATAGAGCGTTTATTGAATGGGCTAGAAACAATACGAAGCCGATAAAAATGTTTTCTAATTTTCATATATTGTCCTCTCAGTATGGAAATTAGTGGCAAGACTTCGCGGACGATTCAGAAAATTATAGTTGCTAATCCTGATATCTCTATGTGTAAATTGGTATCTAAACCTAACTGACCAAAACTGACGTAATTAGCTCCGGGTTATTTTGATTTTCTATTTTTGTGTTTTTCCTTATTGCTGGTCTATCTGTATTGGGTGGATGTAATGTGAATAGTGTTAAAAAACGTGAATCCAAAATTCTGGCAATGCAAAAGGCTAGAAACGGATTAACCACGTAAAAGTGTAGTTGAAAGTGTCCAAAATTTTGTTAATCTGAAGTTTGTTAAAGTCCTAGCCAAATATAGCAGTGACCAACAAAGACCCTATGGAAAAATTTTGTTGGTGCAAAAAGCAGTCAAACTGTCAATAGTATAAGCAATAAGCCATAAGAAAATCTTCATCAAGGCTTGTTTGCTGCTCCATTCCAGGATAATGAATCTCCTCCCAAAAGTAATAGAATCTCCTCTCAAAAGTGACTTTGCAATGACGCTTACCATTTAGGTTCACGTAATAGGAAAACCCAAGAAGAAAATTGGTAAAATGGCCTGGAGTGTTCCCATGCTCTATTTGTACTTTGCTTGGTCTTAGCAGATGCGGATGTAAATATGAAGTCACATGTTCTGTCAGGTCTCGATGCTGTAGGAGCTCTCCAAGTCGTTAATTCACGAGTCAATCCTCTATGCCGCACATACAAGTGGAAAGTGTACCGCTATAATTAACACGTACCATGATATGTATGAGATCCTTATTGTAAGAATTCAGATACCGAATAACCCTTGATATATTAATAGTACAGTAATAATACGAAAAAAAAATGACCGAACCAGGAAAAAATTGATAAAGTAATTCTTTCTTCACCATCCGGACCAGAAAAAAGCGCTAAACAACATATCCAAAATCATTCATTTCTAACCCGTTGCGAAATTTTTTTTTTCGCTATTTTTGTTACATTAATTTTTATTTTTCATGAAAAAATGAAGTGTCAAGAAATGAGTGGTTGATACGTCTATCTGTGTTAGAATTGAGAGCTGAAACCGTTTCTGATGTTAGTTTTTCTTATAAACTTCAAATAAAATGGAAAATCCATTTTTAGTAAAAAATGACAAAATTTCGCTATTTTTGGAAAAAACAACTGAGTGATAACCATGATATCTTTTTTTTGTGTTTTTTTTTTGTCCGTTCGTTTGTCTTTTTTCAGTATACATCCAGATCTTTTCAAGATAGCATGATCACATTTACACACGTTCTCAACGCCATCTTGTGGCAACCGAGCTGCAGTCTTATGCAAATAGAAAGTTATCTCCGCTCCGGATCGTACAAAGAATCTCATTCAGGTTTGCAGTTTATTGATAATTTCCTTGGTGTTCAAGGTGGGGGACTGTAATTATTCTACTAAAGGTTTTGGACCAAGCTGATTCCAATGGTGCACTTTTTACTTAGATTTAACGCCATTTCAAGGGGTTTCAGGCTCTTTTTCAAAATCACCATAAATTTCTTTTCGCAATAAACTTTTACTTCTAAGATCAACCGAAACAATAGTTGTCATTCCTGATTCAGTGTCAGATGGCAATTTTTTCTCAAAGACATTTTTTTTGAAAACACTTTTTTAAACTTTTGATTACTATGGGCTGTGGTTCGCTGTTTACTAGGTTGCAGCTGCCGCTGCAACCATGATGACAGAACAACTAAACTTTCAGGTGATTTGAAGTGTTTGTGTAAATCCCAGGAAGTGCTTTCAAGTACGACAAAGAGGAGAGATACCGCGAATCTTGTTTCATGTCTCAACGAGCTTGGAACAAAGCGGGTCAGTAGAGAGGGGGGTGCTACTCGTGACAGGACCACGTGGTTTATGGTTTTCTCAGTGAGAATGAAAAAACAGGAATTTTCTCACTTGAAAAAACATGAACTTTGTCACATTTATGTCTGTTTTCATGGATGGTTATGTGTGTTGATCGATTTATTTGATGTTTTTATGGTTTTTGTCAGTGAGAATGGAAAAACAGAAACTTTCTCACTTGGAAAACCATAAACCACGTGGTCCTGTCACGAGTAGCACCTGTGCTGTCGACCTCAATTCACCTATCGTGAATCAATAATTCCCCTTAGAAACAACAAATTAATTCCCCTTTCTTGACAGATCAATCATCCAATGACATCATCTGTCAGACTTTAAAAATTTTCGCCTAGAAACGATTCTCCAGGAATAGATCCAAGTCATTAATGTCTTTGCCTCGGAAACAACTCTTTTGGTCGAACTCCAAAGGATATTAATAACCAAACGCCATGGAAACAATTCGCCAAGAAACATCTTAGCGATGAATTGTTTTAGCGCGGGAATCAGCTTTCTTATTAATTTGAAATGCATTAGCGCAGAGATGCCAAAAACAATAAGAACGTGTTGAATTACGTTTAGGGATTATTTGGGCAAAACTGCTTTAGACATGCTATGGAATTATTTAGACGAAACAGTTAGAGACATTTTCAAAGATGATTTTGGAAGAGCATTTTGAAGAAGATTTGAGGGTGAAACTCTGTAGTCATTATAATATACAAGTTTCATTTTAACAGTGTTGTGAGGTCCTCTACCCCAACCCCATAGGGCTCCGATCCCCCTACCCCAACCCCGAAGGAATCCCCCGGTCCCCAAAGGTCCCCCAGGCTCCCAAAGGACCACCCGGCCCTCAAGGGCCCCCCAGACCCCCAACAGACCCCCCGACCCCCAAAGGGCCCCTCCCCCTTGGCCTTAAAGGGCCCCTCCCCTCCCTCTTCCTCCCTATCCTCCCCCCTCCTCACCGCCCCCTCCCCTCCCCTCCCTCCTCCCCTCCCCATCCCCTCCTCCCCCTTCCCTTCCCTCCCCTTCCCTCCTCCTCCTCATCCCCTCCTCCTCCCCTCCTCCTCCTCTTCCCTCCTCCTCCCCTCCCCTCCCCCCTCCCCTCCCCCATTTTTTATACTTTTTTTGTGCATTGAGACACAGAACAACCCCCTCCCCCGACCCCTTCCCCCTCCAAAGGTCTGATTTTTCAAAGTTCATTTTGAATTTCTTTCGTTGAAATGCAAGAGTTGGAATATTTCAGTAGTGTTCGGTTGTGGTTTACCTTGTCACAGTTACATATTCTTGATTTTTAAAAGTTCATTTTGAATTTCCTTCGTTGAAATGCAAGAGTTGGTATGTTTCAATATTGTTTGGTTGTGGTTTACCTTGTCACAGTTACATTTTCTTGATTTTTCAAATTTCATTTTGAATTTCTTTCGTTGAAATGCAAGAGTTGGAATATTTCAGTAGTGTTTGGTTTACCTTGTCACTGTTACATTTTCTTGATTTTTCAAAGTTCATTTTGAATTTCTTTCATTGAAATGCAAGAGTTGGAATATTTTAGTAGTGTTTGGTTTACCTTGTCACTGTTGAATTTCCTTGATTTTTCAAAGTTCATTTTGAATTTCTTTTGTTGAAATGCAAGAGTTGAAATATTTCAGTAGTGTTTGGTTGTGGTTTACATTGTCACAGCTACATTTTCTTAATTTTTCAAAGTTCATTTGAATTTCTTTTAGTTGAAATGCAAGAGTTGGAATATTTCATTAGTGTTTTCTTGTGTTTACCTTGTCATAGTTGAATTTGCTTGATTTTTAAAATTTCAATTTGAATTACTGTAATTTAAATGTAAGAGTTGGACTATTTCACTAGTGTTTGGTTGTGGTTTACCTTGTCAAAGGAAAATATTCTTGATTTTTCCAAGTTCATCTTGAATTTCTTTTGTTGAAAAGCAAGAGTTGGACTATTTCAGTAGTGTGTTGTTGTAGTTTACCTTGTCACAGTTACATTTTCTTGATTTTTCAAAGTTCATTTTGAATTTCATTTGTTGAAATGCAAGAGTTGGAATATTTCAGTAGTGTTTGGTTGTGGTTTACCTTGTCACAGCTACATTTTCTTGATTTTTCAAAGTTCATTTTGAAAATCTTTCGTTGAAATGCAAGAGTTGGAATATTTCAGTAGTGTTTCGCTATGGTTTACCTTGTCACAGTGATATTTTCTTGATTTTTCAAAGTTCATTTTGAATTTCTTTCATTGAAATGTAAGAGTTTAAATATTTCAGTAGTGTTTGGTTATGGTTTACCTTGTCACAGTTACATTTTCTTGATTTTTCAAAGTTCAGTTGAAGTGCTTTCGTTGAAATGCAAGAATTAGAATATTTCAGTTGTGTTTGGTTGCGGTTTACCTTGTCAAACTTACAGTTTCTTGATTTTACAAAGTTCATTTTGAATTTATGTAGTTGAAATGCAGGAGTTGGAAAATTTCAGTAGTGTTTGGTTGTTGTTTACCTTGTCGCAGTTCAATTTTCTTAATTCTTCAAAATTCCTATTTACTTTCATTCGTTTAAATGAAAGAGTTGGAATATTTCACTAGTGTTTTGACGTGGTTTACAGTGTCACAGCTACATTTTCATGATTTTTCAAAGTTCATTTGAATTTGTTTCGTTGAAATGCAAGAGTTGGAATATTTCAGTAGTGTTTAGCTGTGGTTTACCTTGTCACAGTTACATTTTCTTGATTTTTCAAAGTTCATTTTGAATTTCTTTCGATGAAATGCAAGAGTTGGAATATTTCAGTAGTGTTTGGTTGTGGTTTACCTTGTCACAGTTACATTGTCTTGATTGTTCAAAGTTCAATTTGAATTTCTTTCATTGAAATGCAAGAGTCGGAATATTTCAGTAGTGTTTTGTCGTAGTTTACCTTGTCACAGATACAGTCTCATAATTTTACAAATTTGATTTTGAATTTCCTTCGTAGAAGAGTAGCAGTTGGAATATTTCAGTAGTGTTTGATTATGTTTACCTTGTCACAGTTACATTTTCTTGATTTTTTAAAGTTCATTTCAAATTTCCTTCGTTTAACTGCAAGACTTGGAATATTTCAGTGGTGTTTGTTTGTGGTTTACCTTGTCACATTTACATTTTCTTGATTTTTTAAGGTTCATTTTGAATTTCTTTCGTTGAAATGCAAGAGTTGGAATATTTCAGTAGTGTTTGGTTGTGGTTTACCTTGTCACAGTTACATTTTCTTGATTTTTCAAAGTTCATTTTGAATTACTTTCGTTGAAATGCAGGAGTTGGAATATTTCAGTAGTGTTTGGTTGTGGTTTACCATGTCACAGTTACATTGTCATGATTTTTAAAAGTTAATTTTGAATATCTGTCATTGAATTGTAAGAGTTGGAATATTTCAGTAGTGTTTCGTTGTGGTTAACCTTATCACAGTTACATTTTCATGATATTTCAAAGTTCATTTTGAATTTCTTTCGTTGATATGCAAGTTTTGGAATATTTCAGTTGTGTTTGGTTGTGGTTTACCATGTCAGAGTTACATTTTATTTATTTTTCAAAGTTCATTTTGAATTTATTTCTTTGAAATGCAAGAGCTCGAATATTTCAGTAGTGTTTGGCTGTGTTTTACTTTGTCACAGTTACATTTTCTTGTTTTTTCAATGTTCATTTTTAATTTATTTAGTTGAAATGCTCGAGTTGGAATATTTCAGTGGTGTTTGGTTGGGGTTTACATTGTCACAGTTACATTTTCTTGATTTTTCAAAGTTTATTTTGAATTTCTTTTGTTGAAAGGTAAGAGTTGGAATATTTCAGTATTGTTTGGTTGTGTTTTACCTTGACACAGATACATTTTCTTGATTTTTGAAAGTTCATTTTGAATTTTTTTCGTTGAAATGCAAGAGTTGGAATATTTTAGTAGTGTTTGGATGTGGTTTACGTTGTCACAGTTACATTATCTTGATTTTTCAATGTTCATTTTGAATTTCTTTCGTTGAAATGCAAGAGTTGGAATATTTCAGTAGTGTTTGGTTGTGGTTTACCTTGTCACAGTTACATTTTCTTGATTTTTCAAAGTTCATTTAGAATTTCTTTCCTTGAAAAGCAAGATTTTTGATTTTATTTTTCATTTTGTTACTTTCGTCTTCTCTGAGTTTCGTTTGTGGTTTACCTTGTCACAGTTACATTTTCTTGATTTTTCAAAGTTCATTTTGAATTTCTTTCGTTGAAATGCAAGAGTTGGAATATTTCAGTAGTGTTTGGTTATGATTTACCTCGTTGCAGTTACATTTTCTTTATTTTTCAATGTTCATTTTGAATTTCTTTTGTTGAAATGCAAGAGTTGGAATATTTCAGTAGTGTTTGGTTATGGTTTACCTTGTCAAAGTTACATTTTCTTGATTTTTCAAAGTTCATTTTGAATTTATTTCATTGAAATGCAAGAGTTGGAATATTTCATTAGTGTTTGGTTGTGGTTTACACTGTCACAGTTACATTTTCTTGATTTTTCAAAGTTCATTTTGAATTTCTTTCATTGAAATGAAAGAGTTGGAATATTAAGACTTTTTTTTTTATGTGCTAACATTTCAGAGATAAAATTACTTTTTTTTTAAATTTTAATCTTTTCTGTATCGCTTTGACTGGAAATATTTTGTATAAGTCAGTTCTGTTTGATTGTTGGTTAGAATGACAAATTTCTATTTTTTTTATTTTTCACAGTTCACTTTTTATTTTTTTCGTTTAGAGGCAAGATTTAGAATATTTCAGTATTGTTTGGTTGTGATTTAACCTGAAATAGATACATATTCTTGATTTTTCAATTTCTATTTAGATTTTCTTTAGTTAAAATGCAAGATTTTTAATATTGCATTTGTGTGTGAATGGTGTTTCCGATGTCAGACTTACAATTTCTTTATTTTTAAATGTTTATTTTTTGTTTCTTTAGTTTATATGCAATATGTGGAATCTTTAAGAAGGCTGTGGATTTGGTTTACCTAATAACAGTTATATTTGCTTGATTTTTCAAAGTTCAAATATAATTTATCCCATATAAAATCAATAGTTGTAATTTTTCAGTGGTATGTGGCTTTGATTTAACATGTAACAGTTACAATTTCTTGATCTTTCAAAGTTCATTTGAATTCCTGTCGCTGAAATTCACTAATTGGAATGTTTCAGTAGTGTTTGGTTCTTATTTAAATAATCACAGTTACATTTCAGTGATTTTTCAAAGTTCATTTTTAATTTCTGTCATTTAGATTCAAGAGTTTGAATATTTCAGTAGTGGATGGTCTTGGTTTAACTTGCCAAATCTAAATTTTATTGACTTTTAAATTTTAATTTTGAATTTATTTCTTTGAAATGAAAGAGTTGGAGTATTTCAGTAGTGTTTGGTTCTACTTTACCATGTCACAGTTACATTTTCTTGATTTTTCAAAGTTCATTTTGAATTTCTTTCGTTGAAATGCAAGATTTGGAATATTACAGTAGTGTTGGGTTGTGGTTTACCTTGTCACAGTTACATTTTCCTGATTTTTCAAAGTTCATTTTGAATTTCTTTCGTTGAAATGCAAGAGTTGGAATATTTCAGTAGTGTTTGGTTGTGGTTTACCTTGTCACAGTTACATTTTCTTGATTTTTCAAAGTTCATTTTGAATTTCTTTCGTTGAAATGCAAGAGTTGGAATATTTCAGTAGTGTTTGGTTGTGGTTTACCTTGTCACAGTTACATTTTCTTGATTTTTCAAAGTTCATTTTGAATTTCTTTCGTTGAAATGCAAGAGTTGGAATATTTCAGTAGTGTTTGGTTGTGGTTTACCTTGTCACAGTTACATTTTCTTGATTTTTCAAAGTTCATTTTGAATTTCTTTCGTTGAAATGCAAGAGTTGGAATATTTCAGTAGTGTTTGGTTGTGGTTTACCTTGTCACAGTTACATTTTCTTGATTTTTCAAAGTTCATTTTGAATTTCTTTCGTTGAAATGCAAGAGTTGGAATATTTCAGTAGTGTTTGGTTGTGGTTTACCTTGTCACAGTTACATTTTCTTGATTTTTCAAAGTTCATTTTGAATTTCTTTCGTTGAAATGCAAGAGTTGGAATATTTCAGTAGTGTTTGGTTGTGGTTTACCTTGTCACAGTTACATTTTCTTGATTTTTCAAAGTTCATTTTGAATTTCTTTCGTTGAAATGCAAGAGTTGGAATATTTCAGTAGTGTTTGGTTGTGGTTTACCTTGTCACAGTTACATTTTCTTGATTTTTCAAAGTTCATTTTGAATTTCTTTCGTTGAAATGCAAGAGTTGGAATATTTCAGTAGTGTTTGGTTGTGGTTTACCTTGTCACAGTTACATTTTCTTGATTTTTCAAAGTTCATTTTGAATTTCTTTCGTTGAAATGCAAGAGTTGGAATATTTCAGTAGTGTTTGGTTGTGGTTTACCTTGTCACAGTTACATTTTCTTGATTTTTCAAAGTTCATTTTGAATTTCTTTCGTTGAAATGCAAGAGTTGGAATATTTCAGTAGTGTTTGGTTGTGGTTTACCTTGTCACAGTTACATTTTCTTGATTTTTCAAAGTTCATTTTGAATTTCTTTCGTTGAAATGCAAGAGTTGGAATATTTCAGTAGTGTTTGGTTGTGGTTTACCTTGTCACAGTTACATTTTCTTGATTTTTCAAAGTTCATTTTGAATTTCTTTCGTTGAAATGCAAGAGTTGGAATATTTCAGTAGTGTTTGGTTGTGGTTTACCTTGTCACAGTTACATTTTCTTGATTTTTCAAAGTTCATTTTGAATTTCTTTCGTTGAAATGCAAGAGTTGGAATATTTCAGTAGTGTTTGGTTGTGGTTTACCTTGTCACAGTTACATTTTCTTGATTTTTCAAAGTTCATTTTGAATTTCTTTCGTTGAAATGCAAGAGTTGGAATATTTCAGTAGTGTTTGGTTGTGGTTTACCTTGTCACAGTTACATTTTCTTGATTTTTCAAAGTTCATTTTGAATTTCTTTCGTTGAAATGCAAGAGTTGGAATATTTCAGTAGTGTTTGGTTGTGGTTTACCTTGTCACAGTTACATTTTCTTGATTTTTCAAAGTTCATTTTGAATTTCTTTCGTTGAAATGCAAGAGTTGGAATATTTCAGTAGTGTTTTGTTATAGTTTACCTTGTCACAGTTACATTTTCATGATTTTTCAAAGTTCATTTTGAATTTCTTTCGTTGAAATGTAAGATTTGTAATATTTCAGTATTGTTTTGTAGTGGTTTACCTTGACTCATTTACATTTTATTTATTTTTCAAATTTTATTCTGAATTTCTTTCGTTGAAATGCACGATGTGGAATATTTCATTATTGTTTTTTTTTGTTTTAAATTTTCACAGTTTCATTTAAATTTTTTTTCAAAGTTCATCCTGAATTTCGTTTGTTGAAATGCAGGAGTTGGAATGTTTCAGTAGTGTTTGGTTGTGGTTTACCTTGTCACAGTTACAATTTATTGTTTTGTCTTTGTTCATTTTTAATTTCTTTCGTTGAAATGCAAGAGTTGGAATATTTCAATGGTGTTTGATTGGGGTTTACCTTGTCACAGTTACATTTTCTTGATTTTTCAAAGTTCATTTTGAATTTCTTTCGTTGAAATGCAAGAGTTGGAATATTTCAGTAGTGTTTGATTGTGGTTTACCTTGTCACAGTTACATTTTCTTGATTTTTTGAATGTTCATTTTTAATTTCTTTCGTTGAAATGCAAGAGTTAGATTATCTCAGTGGTGTATGGTTATGGTTTACCTTGTCAAAGTTACATTTTCTTTATTGTTCAAGTTAATTTTGAATTTCTTTCCTTGAAATGCAAGAGCTGGAATATTTCAGTAGTGATTGGTTTTGGTTTACCTTGTCAGAGTTATATTTTCTTGATAGTTAAAAATTAATTTTGAATTTATTTCTTTGAAATGTAGGAGTTGCAATATTTCAGTAGTGTTTGGTTGTGGTTTACCTTGTCACAATTACATTTTCTTGATCTATCAAAGTTCATTTTGAATTTCTTTCGTTGAAATGCAAGATTTGGATTATTTCAGTAGTGTTTGGTTGTGGTTTACCATTTCAAAGTTACATTTTCTTGATTTTTCAAAGTTCATTTTGAATTTCTTTCGTTGAAATGCAAGAGTTGGAATATTTCAGTAGTGTTTGGTTGTGGTTTACCTTGTCACAGTTACATTTTCTTGATTTTTCAAAGTTCATTTTGAATTTCTTTCGTTGAAATGCAAGAGTTGGAATATTTCAGTAGTGTTTGGTTGTGGTTTACCTTGTCACAGTTACATTTTCTTGATTTTTCAAAGTTCATTTTGAATTTCTTTCGTTGAAATGCAAGAGTTGGAATATTTCAGTAGTGTTTGGTTGTGGTTTACCTTGTCACAGTTACATTTTCTTGATTTTTCAAAGTTCATTTTGAATTTCTTTCGTTGAAATGCAAGAGTTGGAATATTTCAGTAGTGTTTGGTTATGGATTACCTTGTCCCAGTTAATTTCTCTTTATTGTCTAAACTTTATTGTGGTTTTTTTTGATTGAAATGCATGAGTTGGAGTATTTCAGCAGTGTTTGGTTGTGGTTTAACATGTCAAATTTATTTTTAATAGATTTTTCAAAGTTCATTTTGAATTTATTTCGATGAATTTAAATATTAGTAATTTTTAAGTAGTGTTTTTTTGTGTTTTACATTGTCACAGTTACATTTTCTTGATTTTTCAAATTTCATTTTTAATTTCTTTAGTTGAATTGAAATAGTTGAATTATTTCAAAAGTGTTTTGGTTGTTGTTTACATTGTCACAGTTACATTTTCTTGACTATTCAAAGTTCATTTTGAATTTCCTTTTTTGAAATGCAAGAGTTGGAATATTTTAGTAGTGTTTGGTTTTGGTTCAACTTGGCAAAGTAACATTTTCTTGATTTTTCAAAGTTCATTTCGAATATCCGTCATTGAAATAGGTTTTGGTCGTGCTTTACCTTGACACAGTTAAATTTCTTGATTTTTGTTAGGTTTGGTTAGATTAGGCTATATCAAGTTAGATTAGGATAAGTTAGGTTAGGTTAGGTTAGCAGCCATACGCACGCTTCTGTAGGCTAACCTAACCTAACTTACCCGAACATAACTTGATGGAGCCTAACCTAACCTAACAAAAATCAAGAAATTTAACTGTGTAAAGGTAAGGCGCGAACAAACCTATTTCAATGAAGGAAATTCAAAATGAACTTTGAAAAATCAAGAAAATGTAACTGTGCCAAG
>NC_142807.1:2068560-2171805 GCF_049724085.1 Artemia sp. Qi Xiang Cuo
ATTTGAGAAAGAAACAATCATGCAAAACCTTGTCACTTTGGAATAATATTTAAATCTAAATGATCAGTTTAAGAAATTGTCGGTGCAGAGGAGAATCTTCAGTCAAAGAATGGTTTATGACATCATGAAACAAGACTCTCCAGCCTTGGATTATTGTATGATGCTTTTACATTGTGGTCCCAATGCATTCACTCAATTTATGGACATACTAATTGAAACAAAACAAAATAGTATTGTAGATTTGCTTTTGAACATTACTTAGATTTTCCAAAAACAATAGGAACAGTTTGTATGAAAAATCTAAAACCTAACATTCCAATGAAGCGAATAGAACGGAAAATAAATCCCGCTCAAACAAGTTTAATCAGCTTAAAGTTTGACGTCACCTGTTTACACCTCCTTCTATTCTGTCTTTAGGAAATCTGAAGCGAGTACTCGAAGTAAAAAAAAGAAAGAAGAACATTCTTTCTAGGAAGGTAGTTAGTTTGTAATCTGCAGTCTGAGTGTCAATAGCGAAGAAAAATGTACTACATATGTCCTCTATATTTATATGCATTGGGCTGTTGGTCGTCCTGTGAGAATTGCACTACTGCCAGTGAATATGATGAAAAGTATAGATTGTGCAATCCATGTAAACTTCACAATAATATAGAGAGACATATGCCATTAAAATCAAAGATTGTAATTCATGCCGTGAAGAAGTTTGCGATTCTCATGTCAGAGGATTCCTATGTTCAAACTGTCACTATTATAAATGTGGTCAGTGGGAAAATACCTATCCTGGTATGATTAGAAAAAATTCTAAGCGATCATTTAGTCTATTCCTGAGAGACTGGTATCGTCGTGGATTTAATTTATATTGGGAAGAAGAATTTGGGCCACGCTTCAAGCTCCAAAATAGCAAGAGAGTGTGATTTCTACGGCATCGTTGTGAAGATACTGGATGCTATGATTGTAAACCTACGGATTTTTATTTGGCAGTTACGGAGAGTGATTCTTCATTTGAGAATTCTGTTTGTGCCATTGCATCAAATACACAAATTGAAACATGTGAATTTTACAATATAAATGAAAAAAGTATCATTGACTACACAAAGAGATACAATAGGAGTGAAACTACATTGTATTGTAGTAAATATGATCCTGACTTTTTCTACTTGATCGATACAAAGTGAATGTAAATGATCTACCACCACTAGTTGTCGTCGACAATGATGATCATCTACATGTAGAAGAAGAAGAAGAAATCTAAAGAAAGTAAGAAGAACATTTTTCTTATGTACATACATGTTTTATTAATAAACAGATTTACATACATTTTTAAAAACTTTACTCGTCGGGCACTAAAATCAATATTGTACAGTTCTGAGCGCATATTTTTCACCACAAAGTCGTTCAGACGTGTCTTGTCTACGTAATTGTTGAGAAACTGCTTGTAAGTATAGCCACGACATCTGAAAACGAAATATAGTAGCACATGAAAACCACAGCTTTTAGTCGATAGATCCTGCACTCTCTTATGGTTTTGAATAATAAATTTCCCACTGCTTTCAATATAGGCTTTAATAAGGTAACCATAGAATGTATATAGGAATCCGAGAGGATCGAAAAATTCAACAGTCTTCGCTGTTTGAAAGATGCACAACCAGTGACCAGTATTTCTTGTGTTCGATGGACTGGTATTAACAATGATAATGGTATGAGTATCACCTTGAATTTTTTCAAGGAAATCCGAGGGTAGACAATAGGATTTGTTTTTTGACATGAATGGATCCAAGTTAAATACATCAATTATTTGATTCGTGTTCATGGTGCCAAGTCTAGTAGAACACTATCATCAGGTGTGACCTCTCAATAGGTTTCAAATTGAAATACTGATATTAATGCAATGCTTTCAGTCAAGGCATCGGTGAATGTGCACTCTAAACGTACACTCCCAGTTCTAACAACAGTCAAATCTTGAGGACCGGACAAGTCTAAAACAATTACGCCATGAGTTTTTGAAAACATTGAATCAATTATTCCATTTTCAAATAGTTGTGAATCATGATCCAGTGATTGCATAGTCAATTCGTAAAGAGTTCTGTAGAATTTATTATCAAATGATAAATTGTACAGAGGAACTCCATTCACTTTGCACAAAAGACTGGACAAACCAAAAAAAATAAAATCATGAGGGGATGTGGTCCAGAACCCAACGGCACTAGCACTCTTCAGAAAGGCCAATGCAATTTTCGAAGGGATTTCCTCACTGATAAATGATGAATCAGTATAACTACGAGAACTGTTAGCAATGTGACGTTGATTGGTAACTGTATGAGGAACGAGTAGTTTGATATTGTTACCGTTGGCTCTCAGTTTTTCCACTGCCAATGCAACAGAGCTCATGACCTGTTGTTTTCGCACATGAAATACTGTTGAAGTGAGATTGACAGTTGCACCAGGTGCTGCAGTAATTGTTTTTCTCAAAATGAAATTACCTGGAGCAAGTTGTAACTTTATGTAAATCTTAACGTTTGGTGGTAACCATTGGGAAATATTAAATATTTCATGATTTAATTTACCAACCAAATGATACTCCTTGGTCACTGCTGTAGTCAACTCACCATCAGTGTTGACTTTTAATCTATATTCATAGCCCATTTCTTGACCTCTCAATTCCTTGTATGATTTTGGTGTCATGAACATCAATTGTATCTTGCAGAGTTTGACAAATTATTGCTAGTGCTCACCAATGTTCCGTTAATGTACACATTAATTTGTCTGAACAAGTTGTGTAGAATACAGTTTTCATAGGATAGACAATCAATAGCGCTAGGAGTTTGATTGTCAGACTTTTTCTTCACCACAAGATTTAAATCCATAAATGTGGATGACAAATCAATGAAATAGTCTTCTTTGGAAAATATTTGAAAGTGTTTATTTTCGGACAAGGGTTGTTGAGTATGAAATTGTGCATAGTAACCATGTTTGACACTGAAATCAACATTTTCAGTATTGAATAGATTTAATGATGAAGTAATCGATGGTTGTGATTCTTTATGAGGGAGATAAGTCATCTTATGAGAAAAAATCTTGTTTTATGATCAAACAATCTTCTTATTCCCTTCTTGATGCTTTTTCTTTTCAAAATTGTTGTTGTTGATGGCTTACGCTTCTCACCTGGATGGAGACTGATGAGTGAATGGCTACCACGCATCCTTTTTAAACCTTTACCATTTTGTTGAGATTTTAATTGTTCGCCAACAGCACCTGCTGAAGATCTAATATTTTTCTTAAGACTGTCCTTGAAATTTTTACCTGATTTCCAGTCCTGTAGGGTTGAGCCAGCAAAATTTGTTGCAGTTGGTACAATATATTTCTTGGCAAGGGGTAGTGCAGAACGAAATAGCGTAGCAAACCAACTACCAAGACCATAGCCAGACACTGTAGTACGCCCCTTGTAGTAGTCCAACCCATAATCTATTTGATGAGGACTCAGAGCAGCAGCATAACAAATTTATGTCAGGGCAAACAAATAGGATTCTTCTACTATTCATTTTGAACGACAGGTCAAAAATGACATGTAATAACACACAAACCCTTTGTTGCAGCTAAAAGATCTCCAAGTTCAGTTCTTAGTGTTAACTGACAGTGTTCCGAATATGAAGTATTTGGTGTCTTATATTGTAGTGATGAATATTATTTTCTGTACTTTTTCTTTCTAGAACACGTAAAAGGGGGACATTGGAATTACTAAATCTGGAGGATTCCACAAACGAAGTGTAAATGAATATACAACTCTTCGAGGAGAAGCTGGGCGCATAGTCTGCATAGATAACATGGTCATTGCCACTGAAATTTTCTGTCTTAATAAAACGGTTGTTAAAACTGAGAACCTCACGTAAATTCTCATTTAGTAAAATTATTTCATTCTCAAATGGATTGGTAACATAAATTCTCCTTTGTTCCATTAAATATTTGAAACTGAAACCACCTTTTTTTTTACTTGCAATTTTTTTGTTGATAACTCTACGTAGGCCATGCATATTATTGTATACCCTGTAGGGTATGTTAGCAATAGGATAATCATTAGAGTCAAAAGTTGCCATTGTACCTTCATCACTTAATTTAAACAGTCGTATTTTAATATCATATGAGATCTCCTTTCTTAGGACATCATATGTATTCTTGATAATACAATCGACAAGAGCAACTTCATATCTACCTTGAAATTTAATGGTAGGGGAGAGTTTAGTCCAAAAATCACTTGTTTTGTTCTAATCGTTATAGAGAGGATCGGAAAAATTGGACATGAATGTCACATAGAAATCATTGGACATTGTGTAAGTCTTCAACACCTATCCAAGAATCAAATTCAAAGTTTTAACCAAGCCATTGAACCTACAACTGTTTCTTAACGCCCTGCGTTCCAGCTTTTAATACTTTTTCAATTTGATAAATACCACTTTCTTTAACTTTTTACAATTCATAGTCATAAAATCCCCCAAAAAATCTCATCATCATTGCTATCTCGTAGTCGATAGGTCACGGGACTAGTCTTAAGAACTTTTGACACTTTAAAAAGTTCCGTAGACAATAGGTAATTCCCTTTTCAAAAATATTACTTGACCGATTGATTCGAACCCTATCACCAACAATCGATTTGCTTTTTATTCCATTTTAATTGTTTGAAGAATATTGTTTGACAAAAATATCAAGTGTATTGTTATCATTGTGATGAGCATCAAAAGGACTAAGATTGCACAGGGAACGATGAGGACGTTGATTGTAAACTTGCATAATTTTATTCAAATCATGAATAAAGACAGCAGTTTTATCAGTGTACAATATCTAGAAATGAGAAGAGGAATGGTTCTAATCAATCGTTCAGCCAATGCAGCCTTGTTTGGACTATGACTATTATATAACTGTGTATCATATTTTAGTATCGTATGATATTTTTCGAATTTTCTTCACATGTGGATTGACAAATTCACTTCCTTGATCCGTCTGTATTTTTTTATAGGAATGTCGATCAAGTATTGTTTCTAGAGCAATTGCAATCTCCTATCCACGCTTAGATTTCAGTGGAATGGCATAGGAGTAGCGGCTAAAAATACTAATTGCAAATAGAATATACTTGTATGGTTTATTGTTTTGTCGTTGCAATTGATCCAAAGTCATAAGATCATCTTGCATGATTTGCAGAGGCTAGAATGCTTTAGTTTTCCGATATTGATTAGTGCGAAATCTGCGATTTCCTCTGCCGCTGAGAAACTCGGTCTGAAAGTAAATTGGTCGAAGACCAAGATAATGGCCGTTGAGAAAACGCCGTCCAACCCCCTGTCATCTGTGGAAATTTGTGGCCAGACTGTAGAGGTAGTCAAGCAGTTTACCTACCTTGGTTCAATTGTTTGCTCAAACGGTAACCTAGATGCCGAAATATCAGCAAGAGCGGCAAAAGCATACTTTGTCTTCGGTCGCCTTCTAAACAGTCTTCCATAAACCCCAGATCAGCCGTCTCACCAAAGCACGAATATATTCTGCTTCGGTTGCCAGCGTTATGCTCTATTCTGCCGAGACTTGGTCGCTGACTCAGACACAGACGCTGAAGGTAGATGCCATCCAGACGAAACACCTCCGAAAAATCGAACGCTCCCGATGGCCCGACAGGGTACGAAATTCGGAAATCCTCAGGTCCTTCAAAATCCCACCCCTGTCCGAGCAGCTTGAGTCTCGCTCGCTGCGTTGGTATGGTCATCTGCTCCGTCTGCCTGCCCAAACACCCGCCCGGCTCATCTTCGATTTCGACCCAGCTGCAAACGGCTCGAGGCGTCCTAGGGGAAGACCACGCGCCAGATGGGCGGACGTCATCCGTGATCGGCTCGCCTCCAGAAACATCAACCCGGCTGAATTGACAACCCTCGCCCTGAACCGACCACTCTGGAGAAGACTGACGGCGCTGACGACTGGTTCCCTCTACGCTGGCGACGCTGCCGAGTAAGAGCTTTAAGTAAGTAAGTAAGTAAGAAGTCTGCGATTTCAATGAAGTGTGTAGCTAGGTTCATTTTGAAGATATTCTTTTGCTACACTCTGTTGAACATTAACGAAAACTAGTGAATATATATATATATATATATATATATATATATATATATATATATATATATATATATATATATATATATATATATATATATATATATATATATATATATATATATATATATATATATATATATATATATATATATATATATATATATATATATATATATATATATATATATATATATATATATATATATATATATATATATATATATATATATATATATATATATATATATATATATATATATATATATATATTTATATATATATATATATATATATATATATATATATATATATATATATATATATATATATATATATATATATATATATATATATATATATATATATATATATATATGTATATATATATATATATATATATATATATATAAAAACACTTTTAATAATACAACACTGGGGAACAAAAAAATCTGTTCTAAATCATTAAAAGATGCTACCGGTAGCGCCTCACCCCCCCCCCGTTGGTGGCCGGACGGGCTGCCAGAAGCCCCCGCCCGGGACGTGGCTCACGATCCCCCCCCCCCCAAGGTCTTAGGAATTTTTAAATACGTTTACTCACACCGAGACTTTCCCACCGAGACTACTGGTATCTCGCCATCAATTTCAAAAAACCATCCCACCAGCCGATTCTCCACAAGACTGGCAATGTTGGGGAAATTGGAGGCAAAAGTGTCATTGAACCACTTATAGTCACCGCAAGGTAGAGCATAATGAGACATAGCCGAGGGGTATAGGGAATTCATATCAAGGAAAACTGCATCCAACTTTTTCCCTGGCTTCTCTCCAGTTGGATTAGTTTCCAAGATACGATTCCCATGAAAAACGGACCCACCCCTCATTGATTTCTTGATAAACAAGTGTTGATAAATGTTGGTGATGAGTCCAAATTTTTCCTGACTAATTTTTAGGAAGAGGTCCATAACCATATGTGGACTGGAAAATAATACCCTAGATCAAATTTAAAATCCTCGTAAATTTGGTCCGTATTTTTACATACAATATCCAACAGAGTGAGCATATCACTTGACAAATACAATTTGCAGTAGTCAAATCCATTTTTACACTCTCCCTCTGCCCACACCTTTTTGGCAAAGTTGTATTCATCAGGGGTGCACCTACGATCATGCAGACTGTTGTAAAACGATTCAATTGAGGGAATTTTCTCATCGGTAAATCTTGACATGGAGTTAAAATGATCATAAGCGTACTGATAGGGTGGTAAATGAGTTTCTTAAATTTGATGGCTCTGAGGTTAGAAATAAGTTATTAAAGATTATGAATATGATTTTTGAAAAAGGGGAAGTACCTAACGATTTTAGGAAAACCTTAATTAAGCCACTTTATAAGAAAGGTGATAAAAGTGAGTGTGGTAATTATCGAGATATTAGTCTGGAACTTAATATATTACAAGATATTAGAAGCGCGTAACTTAAGAACGAATCCTCAAACGTATCCTAATCCCCCAATGGGAAGGGTGCCAGTAGCAAGGCTCCCTTTCGACATCGTTTCATTCGATTTATATGGAACCAGTGGAGGATTACTTATTTCCAACAGAGGTCATACTTGCGTTCTTTCAGTTATAGGCCATTTTACCGGCTTCACTTTTGCCAAAGCATTGAAAAATCAAGGCGCATACGCTACAAGTAAAGCGTTAGCAAAAATTTTTTTTTAAAATTTGGCGTCCCTAACAAAGTTAGTAGTGATAATGGAAGTAACTTCGTTTCTAGAGTAACAAAAGATTTAATGAGTTTCCTTAAAATAGAAAAATTAGTAACCTCCCCCTACCATCCCCAAGCTAATGGAAAAATTGAAAACCGGCACAAAAGAGACAACCGAAACGATTGTGATCAATATCTACCTTATTTAACCAATGTAATTAATACTGCCTATTCTGAAACAACTAAAGAAAGTCCATTTTTCCTTTTGTTCGGACGCGATTTTAAAATACCTTATCAGGAAATTATAGAATCCAGACAGTTTTACAATAATACAGAGGACTACAAGCAAGATTTTATAAATAGGATGAGGAAAACCTATAAGGGAGTTGGACAAGAATTAGAGAAATGTAAGACAAACCAAGAATTGAGAAACGAATCCAAAGTCAAAGTGAACATAAATTTTAAAGTAGGAGATTGCGTATATCTAAAAAATGAGGTAAAGGTGGAAGGCAAAAAACTTTCCAATAAATATTCGGGACCTTACAGAATAATAAAGAAGTACGACAATGATTTGACTTTTAAAATGGTAAACCCAGACAACGGAAGAGCATATAAGGCACATGTTAGCCGTATGAAAGGAGCCAAGTACCCAGCCAGGTGGGCACCCGAACCTTCATCTACTGATTCATCAAACGCGGAAAATGAATTCCCTAAGTCAAGGCTAGCCGAGTTAAAACCTTTCAATTTCAAACAAGACTATTTCGAGAATCATAGGGACGAGGAAAACTTTGAGGAATTTTTAGCCATGAAAAATCTAGTCATCCCTAAAAGAAAATCCTTAATACATATACCAATAAGAACACCAAAAGGCCCAAAAAGTTCATCATCAGAAAGCTCGGAAGAGTTAGACTATACGCTGCCCCCAAAAACCCAATTTTTCCCCGAAAGAATTTCGACCCCAAGTCCTCCCAAAAGATTTCCAGATGACATTGTATCCCCAGCAACCCCGATAGAGACCCCTATCGTTACAGGATGAATTAAATAGAGCTAGGGAAACCCCGGGTTTAAAAATAAAGAAAACCCCATCCAGGGAAACGAGCAAAAAGAAAAATTTGAGGGAAACCATGGACATCATCAATTATCCTATAAAAACAAGGCAAAATACCTTACCTTGGACTCAGGAACAACCTGAAGATTAAAATCTTGGACAATATCATCAAATAACGGTATCCTAAGTGAAGCCCAAGGAATCTTACTCCTGGAAGCAGACCATGTTACAAAATATACCCAAACCCCCGGAGGATATGGCATTCAAACAATGGAGACATTCTCCACAAACATTTGACTCCTCCCAGAGTTCCCAAGAATCTTTTAACTCCCCCGAAACAGGACTTCAGCGCGAGGAAATGGAAAATAAACCCTCTACCTCGAAAAGAGACGAAATATATGAAGCGAGGGCAGGTGATACTCCCAAATCGCAAAGGACCACCCTGGAAAGCCCCTATGATGAATAATCAGGGACTAGTTCTATTGAATCCGATGATGTATCAGCTCCTGACGAACCCCAAGATGCACAAAAACAAAAACCGGCTTCTGCCGCTGCTTATGCGAAAGAGGCTAAATTAAAAGGTAAAAAATTCCTATTGAAACAGTACAAGAAATTCAACCTAATCTCTATGGGAAATTCAAAAAAGAATAAAACGCCAGAAAGTGAACAGGAAGTTACCACAAAGTATGGCAGAGTAAGTAAAAAACCAGATAAATGGAAATACGTCTAGAGATCAAGTACCCCAAAAACTTATGAAACAATATTAAGACGAAATGAGCAGCTTGAAAAAAAAACCTTGAAACAAAGGTGTATGAATAAGACACTTCAACAAAAGCTACCCGTAAAAGGTCGAAGAAAATTAATAACTAATTTTTCCAGATAAACGGAATCCCGGCTTGATAAAAACCCTGAAGATAAAAGCAGAACAAGAATCGTCTTTCCGGTGTTAGCATTCGAATGAAATCAGTAAAGAAAAGAAGAGCCTACTGCTGCACCAACATTACAAATCATATCTTGTCAACGTGCCAAAACTGCTGCCTCTGTAAAAATAATGTGATAATAGACAGTGAAATTGCTGGTAAAATAAAAAGAGCATTTGCAGACAATCTTACTAATGAATATAATGACAAATTGATTGGAAAATGAAGCACAAGTGAGCATTATTACTACTATTGATCATATAGTCAATGAATCAAATAATACCTATGATGAAACGTGTATTGAATCAGTAGGTGACAGTCCCAGTGGAAATCGTATATGACTCAAAATGGATGAATGATTATTCTAGAGGTTATGAATTAAGAGAAGCGAGTAACTCTAGTATCAAGAGACCGGGAACTCGCTAAACTATTGTATGGAACAGATTCAGAATGTTCAATGCTGTTCAATGATGTTAATAATTTAAAATAATGTCTGTAACATATTTTTATGTTGTTACTTCAATAAAAATATTTTATGCATTACTTTGTTATATTTCTATTATCTTAGGAAACGTTAGCATGTTAAGCGCTTAGAATGTTTATTAAAAAGTTGGAGATTTTTCATTTTCTTTGAAAAAAAATTAGAATTGAACTATAACTTTTTCTTTTCTCTACGAATATTCAGAAGAGAAATTTAAATTTCTTTGTGTCTTTGTGAAATTAAGAACTGCAGAGGAAGATTTTTATTTTTCTCTGGAGAAATTAGAATTGAACTGTAAGTTCTTTAATAAAATTCAGACTTGAGTTAACTTTTCATGATCAACGTATAAATTTTTGTATCTTCTATGAAAAATTTAGAACAGTAATTTTAAATCTTTCCATCTCTTTGAGAAAAATCTGAACTGGAGTGGAAAATTTTTATTTTTTCTTGAAAAATAGAATTGATCTGTAAATTATTTCTTTTCATATGGATAGTTAGGAAAAGAACTTGAACTTTTCTTCACATCAATGAGAAAATTAGCTCCTGATATGTCATTTAAGAAGTATTGCATGGTGTTGGAGCATTCAAAAAAAGTAGTAAACTAAAGTTATGGTGAAAAGGATGAGTACTTCAACTTGTAAAATGGGTTTAGGAGGAACATTAAAGAACTTGTTCTGAAATGCCTTTGAAAAGTATTGCTTGGTGTTGGAGCAATCAAAAAGCTGTAAAGTAATGTTGTGGGTGAAAAAGGATGGGTACTTCAATTTGTAAAATGGGTTTAGGAGTGATATTAAGAAAGGAACTTGTTGTGAAATATCTTTTGAAAAGTATTGCTTGGTGTTGGGACATTCAAAAAGCTGTAAAGTAAGGTTGTGGGTGTAAAGGATGGGTACTTCAACTTGTAAAATGGGTTTAGGTGGGTCATTAAGAAAAGAACTTAGTGTGAAATGCCCTTTGAAAAGTATTGCTTGGTGTTGGAGCAATCAAAAAGCTGTAAAGTAAAGTTGTGGGTGAAAAAGGATGGGTACTTCAATTTGTAAAATGGGTTTAGGAGTGATACTGAGAAACAAACTTGGTCTGAAATGTCATTTGAAAAGTAGTAATTGTTTTTAGGTATTCAAAAAGCTGTAAAGTAAAATTGTGTAAGAGAAGGACGGGAACTTTAAATTGTGAATTGGGTTTAGGATTGAAATTAAGAAAAAAAACTTGTTCTGGAATGTATTTGTAAAGTATTTCTTGGTGTTGGTGCATTCAAAAGACTGTAAAGTAAAGTTGTGTGTGAAAAGGATGGGTACTTCAATTTGTAAAGGGTTTTATAAGGGACATTAAGAAAAGGAACTGGTTCTGAAATGCCTTTTGAAAAGTATTGCTTGGAGTTGGGGCATTCAAAAAGCTGTAAAGTAAAGTTGTGGGTGAAAAGGATGGGAACTTCAACTTGTAAAATGGGTTTAGGAAGGACATTGAGAAAATAACTTGTTCTGAAATGCCATTTGAAAAGTATTGCTTAGTGTTGAAGCATTGAAAAATGCAGTATAGTAAAGTCGTGGGTGAAAAGTATGGGTGCTTCAACTTGTAAAATGGGTTTGGGAGGGGCATTAAGAAAGGAACTGGTTCAGAAATGCCTTTTGAAAAGTATTGTCAGGTGTTGGGGCATTCAAAAGCAGTAAAGTAAAGTTGTGGGTTGAAAAGGATGGGTACTTCAACTTGTAAAATGGGCTTAAGAGGGACATTAAGAAAAGAACTTGTTGTGAAATGCATTGAAAAGTATTGCTTGGTGTTGTGGTCTTCAAGAGCTGTAAAGTAATGTTGTGTGTGAAACGGATGGGTACTTCAATTTGTAAAAAGGTTCTATGAGGGACATTAAGAAAGGAACTGGTTCTGAAATGCCTTTTGAAAAGTATTGCTTGGTGTTGGGGCATTCAAAAAGCTTTAAAGTAAAGTTGTGGGTGAAAAGGATGGGAACTTCAACTTGTAAAATGAGTTTAGGAAGTACATTAAGAAAATAACTTGTTCCGAAATGCCATTTGAAAAGTATTGCTTGGTGTTGGAGTATTCAAAAAGGCAGTATAGTAAAGTTGTGGGTGAAAAGGATGGGTACTTCAACTTGTAAAATGGGTTTAGCAGGGAAATTAAGAAAAGCACTTGTTCTGAAATGCATTGAAAAGTATTGCTTGGTGTTGTGGCCTTCAAGAGCTGTGAAGTAATGTTGTGTGTGAAAAGGATGGGTACTTCAATTTGTAAAATGGGCTTAGGAGGGACATTAAGAAAAGGAACTGGTTGTGAAATGCCTTTTGAAAAGTATTGCTTGGAGTTGGGGCATTCAAAAAGCTGTAAAGTAAAGTTGTGGGTGAAAAGGATGGGAACTTCAACTTGTAAAATGGGGTTAGGAGGGACATTAAGAAAAGAACTTGTTGTGAAATGCCATTTGAAAAGTATTGCTTGGTGTTGGAGCATTCAAAAGCTGTAAAGTAAAGTTGTGGGTGAAAAGTATGGGTTCTTCAACTTGTAAAATGGGTTTAGGAGGGACATTAAGAAAAGAACTTGTTCTGAAATGCCCTTTGAAAAGTATTGTTAGGTGCTGGGGCATTCAAAAGCTGTAAAGTAAAGTTGTGGGTTGAAAAGGATGGGTACTTCAACTTGTAAAATGGGTTTAGGAGGGACATTAGGAAAAGAACTTGTTGTGAAATGCCTTTGAAAAGTATTGTTGGGTGTTGGGGTATTCGAAAAGCCTTATAGTACAGTTGTGGGTGAAAAGGATTGGTACTTCAACTTTTAAAATTGGTCTATGAATGACATTAAGAAAAAAACTTGTTCTGAAATGTCTTTTGAAAAGTATTTCTTGGTGTTGTGGTATGCAAAAAGTCGGAAAGTAAAGACGTGTGGAAAACGATAAGTACTTCAAGTGGGAAAATAGTTTTAGAAGGGACATTGAGAAAATAACTTGTTCTGAAATGCCCTTTGAAATGTATTGCTTGCTGTTGGGGCATTCAAAAAGCTGTAAAGTAAAGTTGTGGGTGAAAAGTATGGGTACTTCAACTTGTAAAATGGGTTTAGGAGGGACATTAAGAAAAGAACTTGTTCTGAAATGCATTGAAAAGTATTGCTTGGTGTTGTGGCCTTCAAGAGCTGTAAAGTAATGTTGTGCGTGAAAAGGATGGGTACTTCAATTTGTAAAAAGGGTTTAGGAGGGATATTAAGAAAGGAACTGGTTCTGAAATTCCTTTTGAAAAGTATTGCTAGGTGTTGGGGCATTCAAAAGCTGTAAATTAAAGTTGTGGGTTGAAAAGGATGGGCACTTCAACTTGTAAAATGGGTTTAGGAGGGACATTAAGAATAGAACTTGTTGTGAAATGCATTGAAAAGTATTGCTTGGTGTTGTGGCATTCAAGAGCTGTAAAGTAATGTTGTGGGTGAAAAGGATGGGTACTTCAACTTGTAAAATGGGGTTCGGAGTGATATTACGTAAAGAACCTGTTCTGAAATGCCATTAAAAAGTATTGCTGAGTGTTGGAGCATTCAGGAAGCAGTAAAGTAAAGTTGTGGGTGAAAAGGATGGGAACTTCAAGTTGGAAAATGGGTTTAGGAGGGACATTAAGAGAGGAACTGGTTCTGAAATGCCTTTTGAAAAGTATTTCTTGGTGTTGGGGCATTCAAAAGCTGTAAAGCAATGTTGTGGGCGAGAAGGATGGGTACTTCAAGTTGGAAAATAGGTTTAGAAGGGACATTAAGAAAATAACTTGTTCTGAAATGCCTTTTGAAAAGTATTGCTTGGAGTTGGGGCATTCAAAAAGCTGTAAAGTAAAGTTGTGGGTGAAAAGGATGGGTACTTCAACTTGTAAATGGGTTTAGGAGGGACATTAAGAGAGGAACTGGTTCTGAAATGCCATTTGAAAGCTAGTGCTTGGTGTTGTGGTATGCAAAAAGTCGGAAAGTAAAGACGTGTGGAAAAAGATAAGTACTTCAAGTTGGAAAATAGGTTTAGGAGGGACATTAAGAAAATAACTTGTTCTGAAATGCCTTTTGAAAAGTATTGCTTGCTGTTGGGGCATTCAAAAAGCTGTAAAGTAAAGTTGTGGGTGAAAAGTATGGGTACTTCAACTTGTAAAATGGGTTTAGGAGGGATATTAAGAAAGGAACTTGTTCTGAAATGCCTTTTGAAAAGTAATGCTATGTGTTGGGGCATTCAAAAGCTGTAAAGTAAAGTTGTGGGTTAAAAAGGATGGGTACTTCAACTTGTAAAATGGGTTTAGGAGGGACATTAAGAAAAGAACTTGTTGTGAAATGCATTGAAAAGTATTGCTTGGTGTTGTGGCATTCAAGAGCTGTAAAGTAATGTTGTGGGTGAAAAGGATGGGTACTTCAACTTGTAAGATGGGGTTAGGAGTCATATTACGTAAAGAACCTGTTCTGAAATGCCATTGAAAAGTATTGCTGGGTGTTGGAGCATTCAGGAAGCAGTAAAGTAAAGTTCTGGGTAAGAAGGATGGGTACTTCAAGTTGGGAAATAGGTTTAGAAGGGACATTAAGAAAATAACTTGTTCTGAAATGCCTTTTGAAAAGTATTGCTTGGTGTCGGATCACTCAAAAAGCAGTATAGTAAAGTTGTGGGTGAAAAGGATGGGTACTTCAACTTGTAAAATGGGTTTAGGATGGAAATTAAGAAAATAACTTGTTCTGAAAAGATATAATAAAGCCATAAAAAGTATTAAAAAATGGGGGCTCAGGGGCCTTTGGGGTTCTGGGGGTCCTTTGGGGGTCTAAGGGGGGCCTTTAGGGCTGGGTGGTCCTTTGGGAGCCTGGGGGACCTTTGGGGGCTGGGGGAGGGCCTTTGGGGGCCCGGGGAGGGCCTTTGGGGTCTGGGGGCCCTTTGGGAGCCTGGGGGACCTTTGAGGACCGGGGGGAGGGCATTTGGGGGCCCAGGGAGGGCGTTTGGGGATCCGGGGGCCCTTTGGAAGCTTGGGGGACCTTTGAGGACCGGGGCTTCCTTCGGGGTTGGGGTAGGGGGATTGGAACCCTTTGGGGTTGGGGTAGGGGACCTCACGACACTGTTAAAATACAACTTGAGTATTATAACGACCACAGAGTTCCACCCTTAAATTCTCTTCTAAAATCATCTTTTAAAATGTCTCTAACTGTTTTGCCGAAATAATTCCCTAAAATGGTTAAAACGGTTTCGCCCAAATCATCCCTAAACGTAATTTCAGCGTGTTCCTTTTGTTTTGGCATCTCTGCGCTGACACATTTCAAATTACTAAGAAACCTGATTCCCGCGCTAAAACAGTTCATCGCTAAGATCTAAACATTCGCTTGGAGACAGTTCTCTTTAGAAACAACAAATTAATTCCCCTCTCGTGAATCAATTCTCTTTAGAAACAACAAATTAATTCCCCTTTAATTTCAATCAATCAATCATGACATCATCTGTCATGTGTGATCTAAACTTTGCCCCGGAAACATTCTCTTTGGAAATACATCAATGACATTAATTAACTTGACGTCATCTGTCAGACATTAATTAACCTTGCCCGGAAACAATTTGATTAATGACTCAATAATCCATGAAAGTGAGAAAGTTCCTGTTTTTCCATTCTCACTGACAAAAGCCATAAAACAGACATGAACTGCTGTTGACATCCATGAAAAACATCAAATAAATTGACCCACACACATAACCATCCATAGAAACATCCATAAAAGTGAGAAAGTTCCTGTTTTTTCATTCTCACTGACAACAAACAGACTTAAATTATGTAAAAAAAAGTTGTAGGTGGCAGCAGGGGTGAGTGACGGGACCTCCTGACCCCTCTCTACTCATTACAATGCATAAAATTTAGTATGACCTCCTCAAAGGGAAGTTTCACCTGTCCATTCTTTAAAAAGTTCCCCATTTTGCTTGAAAGGAGTGCAAGATTAAAAGAGAACGCATTTGAAAGAGTATCTTGAGAGTATATTGACAGTATTTTTATAGGTGCGCGCTTTTTAAGAAACAAAGTGATTGTTCCACAGCAAATCACCTTTTTCTGCTGCAAAAAATTAGCGTACTCAAAAATAGAGCCGAAACTGTGCCAAGCTAAAATCAAGAGAATGTCAGTCTGATTAAAATATCTATCAAAAAATCCAGAATGGAATCAAACAGTCTTCAAGACGGTATTGCCCAAACAGTGGAGACTTTCGTTACTAAATATATTAGCTCTTTAACCCTTAAACCTCTTTTTCCATTTTATGTAAAAGAAAATATATTCTGTCATTAATATATATATATATATATATATATATATATATATATATATATATATATATATATATATATATATATATATATATATATATATATATATATATATATATATATATATATATATACGGGTAGTGAAAGAATCAATGGAAAATTAATTGCTCCCTAAAGTACAGCAATAACCACGGGATGACCTAATTTTTTTATTTTCCAAGATGGCAGCAATTTGTTTAATTTTAATTATTCGTAACTAAAAAAGTTGATAACTTTAGTCCGGTTTCAAATACAGGTAACAAAAATTAAATGATTGCTGCCGTTAGAGCAAATATAAAAACTTAGTTCAACCGTTAGTTATATAATTTACGAAAAAAACTTAAGTTTTATTAATTCCTTGATTTCTTTTACTTCTTATATTTTTGTTCATAACTGATAGCAGGGCCGTATCCAGGATTTTTGTTCAGGGGGGGGGGGTTTACTAATTTTTGACTTTTTTTTTGGGGGGGGGGGTTTACTAATTTTTGACTCAGTTTTCGACTAATTTTACTGATTTTTACCTAGGTTTTACTAATTTTCAACTTATTTTCGAGTCGATCAAAAATTTAGGGGGGGGGGGGCTCAAACCGGGTAACCCCCCCCTGAATACGGCCATGACTGATAGCATTTCTTTTTTTTGTAGACCCAAGTTAGAACAATTCTGGACTGCTTCTTAGTTGCCCTTCCATATTAAAGGCTTTTACAGTTTTTTTCTGATTGATCCAACAAGATTTGCTGGATGAAAGCGGGAGATGGGGGTTATTTCTGAACCAAAATCTCCTATATAATAATAATAATTTATTTATTACCCACTATGAACAAAAAGAAGTGGAGGACATGAAAAATAAAAAACAAAAAGCAAACTTGCACACTTAACAATTATTTACATAAAACGGCGTAAATTATGGTGCGCAGTAAGACCTGCAGATTCCGAAAGCTTTCCCGCAAGCACAATCACTTTTTCCCGTAAATCAGGGAGGCCGAACCCACGATATTAGATGCTGGTTCCGGAACCACAGAGGGAGGCACAGAAGGTACTGAGAAAATTTAAAATAATAAGTACTGAGAGATTTGAGACCTTTAGGCTTCAGAATTGGAATAAACCCCAGATAAAAAGAAAATAAAATGATCACAAAACGAAGAATATAATTTCCCAAGCGTTTTTCCATTGTACCTCCCTCTGTTTGTAACAATTTTTGAATAGCCAATCTGAATTTTTTTTTCTTAGCATTCGAAACTGTCAGAGCCCGAAGTGTTTTGAGATTATTAGTAATGGGAAGACCAAGCCACCAAAAAGAAGATACAGGGAATAGAGGAAAAACCTTTATTCCTTGTGAGGGAATAGAGGCTGTGAGGAAAACTTCAAGAATATTATTCTTGAAGTTTTTTTTTTCCAAATGAACTAATGGGATTTATCCCCTAATAGTCTGTAACTTGTAGAAATATATTTAGCTGAGCGCTTAGAATTGTAAGTGGGGTAGCATTCTCTGCTATTAGAAGATGTTAGGGGTTTAACAACGAGGATTATATTTCTTAGATTGTCTCGACTGATTGAGACAATGAGACCATAATCTTCTCCCTAAGGGTGTTTTGGGCTCCCTCCCTTCCATCCTCAAAAATTTCCAGTTAAGAGTAAATTAAATATAGGGTAAAGTAAAGGCGCTGATAGGTAAGACAACCCTTCCATCTTTTTTATGGTAATTCCTTTTCGCTTTACGTTTCAGCTACGCTCTTTACTTTCATGAAAAAAAAAAGAAAAAAATTAGCTGATTCCTTTCGAATTGGTCAATTCCATTCATAAGATAAGATAAGATAAGATTTATTCATAATCAATTGATCATACAATAAAATACATTTTGCTAATCCCCCAAAGGCTCCTAGGCCTGTAATAGAGGGGGAATACATACCGTTTAAATCAAACACTAAATCAATAGAAAAACATTAAAATAGGCCTACATTGAATAATCCAATCAATACATACAATCCATTCACAACACTCCTAATCCCCCTCGAAAGGCTCCATGGCCAGGGATACAAGGGGGAATGAGAAAAAAAAAGAAAATACAATATATCAAAACAAACATAAAAAAGAAATCAATCGCCAAACCACATATAAAATTAAAAAGAGACCATACCTGAGGCCTGGGAGTCATAGCGCAGAGAAGATCCCCATAAAACAAAACTAAACATTCAGGGGAAATCAACTCCACAAAAAAAAAAAAAAAAAAAAAAAAAAAAAAAAATTATTCAGTTTGATTCTTAACTAAATGGTCCTTAAGAATTCTCTTGAAAGTGCCAAACGAGTGGCATTTCTGTACTGAAGAAGGCGAGGAGTTCCAAACCTGATGACAAGCGATGAGGGGATTGAAATCTGACCGCACAGTGGGAGTAGGAGGAATGCAGATATTAATCGATATTAATCGACAGACTTATCGATCTCTTTTATTAAACTCAGTTCCTTCCCTCAAGTGCACACAACAATATTATTTTTGTTTAAAGAACAGCCGTAGCTTGTCAGATAGGCTACAGGCTTCATTAGTATTTTATTCTTCTGTTTATTGAATTTTTTTTTTGCTGTTTTCGTCTTATAATTTATTTTCTAGTATGCGTTTAAATTAGTTCAAGCTTTTTGTACGTTTTATTTTAGTTGATAAATGGTTTTGGACGTGAATATGAAGCATCAGGACTTGTAGATATATAAATATATATATATATATATATATATATTCAACAAGAATTTTTCATAGAATAAGACAAAAGTGACAAAACTAATGCTACAATTCCATTATTATAGGCCTGTTTTTTTCACTCATCAATGTGCTGAGATCTTAAATCTTTTGTCAGAAAACGCAAATCTTTGACAAAGATCTTACATCTTTTGTCGTTTTATGCAAACTTCTTACATCATTCTGCTGATCAGCGGTCTGAGAACAATGATGAATATATCATCAAAGTTCTCTCATCATTGTTCTATATGGCAAAACAGTGGCGGTCTTCACATTTTTTGCTAACATCAGTGAGCTGTAAGATCTTAGAACAAAGATGAGTTAAAAACAATAATCTTTGCAGAAAGATGTAAGATCTTAGTGCTAAAAAACGGGCCTTATAACTGACTACTTACAGGATCAGTTACCTTGCTGCAGTAAGTGATTCATGGGTAGATTCTAACAGAAATAGCCTAAAAGCGTATATAAAGCTTGTTGGCCATTATCAAGTAAGGCCATTAGTGTAAAAAACCTTATCATGTAATGTTACAGTGCTGCCCATCTTTAATTTTTAAGCCAAATCTAAAATCTATGGATAACCAGACACTAGGTAAAGGAACGCAACCTTGCCTCACATAAGACTTTTCGGAAGCCCTAAGCTGATTATTCATAATTATTGATACACTACTGCTCATAAACGTTTTAACGTCATTAAGTTTATTTCTGAGCATTGAGTTTAATAGACCAATTTTTTTCCCCTGTGTTCCTATAGGTATACTCTCAATCTTAAGCAGCATTGACCTTATCAAGACAACAATGATCAAGTACCAACAATATCAAGTAACACTTACTTACCATTTTGTAAAAAAAACTTTAACTGAGATTTTGAAAACACTATTGTTTAAAATTCTAAAAAACTCTCAGCATAAAAATTAAGGCTTTAGAAGAAGCTATCTTATTTCTGAGACTTCTCATGGAGAGAAATATAAGTTTATAACTTCTTTGTCGTACTAATACTTCATCTCTTATAATTTGTGTCGTTTACGTTTTTCAAAAAATGTAACAGCCCAATTTCGTTTTATCAACTTCTGCATTTTTATTAAGGCCCTTCAAATTTGAGCGGTTTTGCGTCAAAATAAAATTCACAGAAAAGCAAATATATGGCTACAAGAATTTTTTATACATATTTTTTATTTATTTTTTTCTTATTTCATCTCGGTTCCATATCCTTTTAGCCAGGTATGTTTGTTCACATACATTAGTAATATTTCATGTGACGAATTGTGCGTTTTCTGGCTTTATGACAATCCATTTGCGCCAAACAAAACGCAAAATGTCCTTGAAAGGTATCGGAAGGGAGCAAAAAAAAAACATAGGCTGAAATAGGAACTCCATGGAGGACGTAAAGTGTTTAGACCTCAGAAGAATGGAGTAGCAAAGGAGCATGAAAGCTGTATTAACCTTAAGTCGCTTGTTGTTGCAATTAATTAAAAAAAAACTTTTTCCACAAAATAAGTTTTTCAAAGAAAAGTAAAGAACTCCATTAAACCAAAAATGAGAAAAACTTAAATAAAATACCAAGCGTGAAACTACCACAAATCAACATCGATAAATAAATGAAACCCAAAACGAACTGAAATTAGAATAAATAACCGAGTCAAACTCAAAACGAGCAGAAATTAACATGAGTTGGGCTTGATGATTATCCCGTTTGAGGCAACCCATTGGTTTGGATGCTGAATTGCACAAAACAAATTGACAGAAAAGAATTGTCGGATAAGGTCATTTCACAATTTAGTTAGGAAATTATCAAATAGCACTAATGAGAGATTGAGCCATCACTGAAGTAAATGAGAGTGAAGACGAGGTGTGAAAGAAAGGGGTGAGGAGGGTGTCTCCTCCGAAAATAGTGGAAGATGAATGTACCCTGAGAAATTTGGCAATTTTAAAATTTGGTAACGAAATTCTTAAAGATTTATACACTAATGAAAGATTGCTTCCCATAATAATTGAAAGACGAATAATACTCAGGTAAATATTAAAATTTCTGAGTTGGCAGTTTGAAAATTTTTAAAAGAAATTTTCACAATTTGACCTTGAAATTCTTGTGTAATATATACGAGAGAGAAATGGAGGCTTCCCAGAAAATAAATGTAGGAGATGGGAGCAGATAGAGGAGTGTGTCTCCTCCCAAAATAATTCCAAGAAAAATTTACCCTTAGGAAAAAATAACGAAACAAATAAGAAGGTAAACAGATATTAATAATTAGACTAAACACTTTATTGCTCAGTATCTGTTTCTTTTTAAAAATTTCAAATTTACCTCCAGGTATAAATCTATGAATCAATATCATCACTATTAAGCTAATAGAGTTTAGTGTTTCTTGGACTAAAGAAGACATATTTAGTCTTAAAAAATTCCATCAACTTTTTAACTTAGTTTGAATTTATGAATTTACAACCCTAATTATACCGCAGAAGCCTTTTATAAGATTACTTAATACCGATAATAAAACAAAATCATGACACTTTTTGCAGGATTCAAACGGCTGAAACTATTCAGGTCGCATTAATTCTATGAGAGAATTGACACATGGAAGAATAACACGTGGAAAATCCTTACCGTACTTATATTCTTAAGAATATACATCTCTTTTGTTACGAGGCAACGGTGCCAACAGCGCTTTGGATTAGAGATCTCCGTTTAAGAAATTATCTTAGATCTCCATCGGTATCAAGTGATGAAATATTGCAGGAAATATTAGTGAGTAAAGAGGCCATGAGACATTTTTGGTATTGTATATACTAGTTAATGTGCATTTGCGAGACCAGTCCTGGAGATTAACCTCTATCGCCAAGATAGCATTTTTTTTTGTTTTTTTTTTGTCTTCAGTAGATTTTCAGAATTTAGAGTGTTGTAAAAGCAGCATGCATAAAACAGAGCCCATGGTATCAATTATGAAGTGTTGAACTATTTTTAAGTGTCTTTTTCCGATATGTTTATTTGATTAACTAGAATATAAGGTGAATATTTTGTTTTTGTTTAATTTCTACTAAGCGTGTTTATTTTACTGTTTCAAACAATTATCAAACCTCTCATTGACGTTCGGTTAGTTAGCTAATCAGTCGGGTATTGTTTTGGTTCGGCGTGGACGTATGCTGTCTTCGCAGTACTGAATATAAAGAACTATGTTAATTAATACGCTATTATTCACTGGAACACCGCCTGTTCTATTAACCAAACACACTAAAAGTAAAGAACTAGACTATCTAAGACCTTAGGTTTATACTCAGAAGCATCCCGATGGCTTTGTTAGTTTTCGCCTCTCGTGAAAAATCAAGTAAATTTTTGAGTGTATAGTCAAAATCATATTTTTGTGGCACTTTTTGAAAATTCACGGCAGAAGTCTTTTACTATTAAAACTAAAATTTTAAGCGTGCCAGTATACCGTGCCCTCATTATTAAGTAGTTCAGGCAACAAATTTTTACGGAGTATTGACAACCATAGGTGAGGGCAAAAGGTATGAATTCCCTATTCCCACTTAATGACCAATAAGCACTAATATATTACCGTATGTCTTTCTGGCAAAAAGCTTTTGAAAATTAGGCCCCGTGACAAAACTTTGTGGTTGGTAGAGTTCGCTTTCTTTTTATGCCTAATCATAGTCGTTTATAGTTTTGACTTTAAATTTTAAAAGACAAATCTTAGCAAACATACTCACTTTCCATGAAAAGTTTGCTCACTTGACCAAACTCAAAAACTACTAACACTGAAAACTCATCTGAGTGCCAAGCTGCTTGAGGTCAATACAATTACAAAGTCCTCTTTCGCTCCCCTCTGTTTAAAGACTCAACTTTGGCAATATTTCAAGAGATCTCTAAAAATGTTAGTCACTTTTAGAGACTCAGCTCAACCTTGTCTTGGTCGTTCAACCTTTTTCCTAGCCCTAAACAGGGTATGCCCTAAACAGGGTATATATCTGTACTTTGTATGACTTGTTTATAGTCCATCAAGACTAAATGCTCAAGTTGCCTAATTTATGTTTCCCCGATGCGTGCTCCGAGTAGATCGAAGTAATTTTCATAAGACAGGTGCGTCTGTCGCCTCTTCACCAGGGTTCTAGGTGAAAAATATAAATACTTAAAAAAAAAATTATAGAAAAATCTTTTTCTTTAGTGCAGGGCATGTCTACGCTTCTCCAGCTAAGCCCTACATTTCATTTTGACCTAAAAAAAAACCACGTTCTGACCTTACTCTAGACTGTCACTTGGATAAATCCGTGCCTGGTCATTCTGTAACTGTGTTTGAAAGTTTTCTTGCTGCAAGGCCTTCTCCCTCAAGGAGCGGTGACGGTTGCAGTAAGTGCAGCCAAGACGTTGATGTGTTGATCCATGGGAATTTGCGCTTCAACAAGCTGTTGGCAGTACATGTACTTCATGCGATTATAAAATCACGGGGAAAGCTGCGTATCTGGCAGCATAACTCTAGGATTTATTATTCAGTTGGAAAAAGAAGTTACATAAAATTATTCACACTAACTCTTTAAATAAACTAAAAGTCTTGCTTTCCCATATGCTGTCAAATTTAGAGATAATATGTTGGGCTTTTTCTCATCTATTTTCTGTGTTTTCTCTCGTTGGAAACGAGGATAAAAGCTTTTAACAATACCAGTGTTGAGTTAGGAAATGATATGAAAAGTTTAGCTAGTTAGAAAAATACCGTTGTAAGCAAAATAATAGAAAATTTATCAAGGACGAATATCTCCAACGATTTCATTAGCTTTACTAGTCTTCCCCTCCCTCCTACCTATTAATTGTCTTTGAAAAAATTATACAAACGAAGTTTTTAGGTAATGTTCTCCATATGGAAGCAGGATCGCAGATAGTGTCGTCCTTGCCAAGTGGGTGTCGTTCTAGCCGAGTGGTTGGCACGCTGAATTTGGATTCCTTTGTCCGAAGGGCGGGGTTCAATTCATGGTGTGGCCAGTTATTTGGTTTGTGACAGGGTTCATTGAAGTTACTATCTGGGGAAGTTAGGCAGGAACAGTGTGTGAAAGCACAGGATGATTAGCCCCTCACCCTCCATTGCATTTCCTGGCTGAAGGGCCTTGAAACGGAGATCAGCATCGCCAGTTTCGACTTTAAGGGCCTAGTGCCGTATCCTTTAGGGTAGAAACTAAACGTTATCCATGTATTCTAGACACAGAGTTCTAAAGCTCAGCTGTAACTTGTTGCAGCTAAGAAACTGCAAAGGGAACTGAATTTTACATGCAAAGGGAACTGCCTAGATATTGATCTGTGAACAGACACGTATCGAGACATTTAATTCTATCTAGACACAGCAAGTGAATACTGCTTAATCACTCTCCTATTCTCTGCAGGCATTACTATTATCTACAGAAGACCCACCAAGCCCATGAAAAAGCTTATTATCTCATTAATCACTGTTCTTAATGACCTATTGCCAGAGTTTCAAAACCACAACGCATGATTTACAAACTTAGGATCAATCTGGCTCAAGATAAAGGTTGGTAACACAGCTGAACAGATATTGAGTCTCTTTGACAAATCAATAAAACTGCCAGCCTTATCATTAGATTATCATAGCGTATATATTCGTCTTTCTTGAAGCGATAAAAATTGAATGGGTTGCCAAAAAAGACATCTAAAGTCTTATTAGGGTACTTACCTGTTAGCCAGTACACATTCAAGAATTTGGATCTACAGGTACGAGATGGAAACAACTGAGATGCTTGGGAGACGGATAGAATATATATAATTAGGGTTATACGTTGGCACATTAGGGGGGGGGGTAAGTATATCGGGGCTGCATGCAAAATTTAACCTAACCCAACCAAAATACCATCTAAATATTTATTAAAATATATCTACAATGCAGTTTTCCACTGAACCAAAGCTAATTGTCTCCATATACAAACAGCAATAAACCGGTTACTGTCTGATTTTATACATCCAGATTCTCGACTGTGTACTGGTTAACAGACAAGTACCTTAATTAGTTATATGTGCCACTCTGGAATATAAAAAAGAAGGATAAAGATCCTCCAGAACCATTGATCGGGCTTAGGGCGTTTTGGCTGCTGAGTATTTTTACCGGGACAGGTGGCAAGTCTGTCACACCGCCTTACGGCGGCTGGAATCAAACAGAGGGTCCTGTATTACCAAGCAGTGCATTAATCCACTGTGCTGCCACAAGTTTTGTGACTCTAGTATAAGAATTTTATGTTTTTAGTCCTTTTTGATTAAATAAAATTTTATTTTAATTTTCTAAGAAAATGAATCTTTGGTTCATCTAGATTAGGACTGCCACTCTTTCAAAATTTATGTCCATTTCTGGTTCTTTCCTTTTTTGTCTGTTATTTGTTTGTCTTTTTTACGTTTTTGTAGACAGGTTTTAATAAAATAACCTTATTCCCAGCTCATCGAGAATGTTGGATTATGGCTGATTTACTAGATAGTGTAGTTATTCTGCGACGGTGTTTTAAATGATCCTATTCTTTTTCACAATTTTCTTTTCATTGATCAAACAGTTCGTGGTAACGAACTGTAAATAAGGACCGACCCGGCCCAATAGTAACCGAAACTCTAAAAAACAGAATTTTTATACCAATAGAGTAGCCAAAAGAATCGGATTTTTATGCTTATTTCAAATAAATAAGTTTCATCGAGTTGAGTCTTATTTATCACAAGTTACGCGCCTGAGAAAATTTGCCTTATATCCGAAAAAAGAGAGAAACACCCCCTAAAAGTCATAGAACTTTAATAAAAATCAAACCATCAGATTCAGCATATCAGAGAACCCTACTGTAGAGGTTTCAAGCTCCTATCTGCAAAAATGTGGAATTTTGTATTTTTTGCCAGAAAAAAGATTACGGATGCGTGTTTGTTTTTTTTGTTTTTTTTTTCCAAAGGTGATCGTATCGACCCAGCGGTCCTAACTTATCGCGGGAGGGTTGATCCGAAAGGAAATTAAAAGTTATACTGCCCTTTTTAAGTGACCAAAAATGGATGGCAACTAGGCCCCCTCCCACGCTAATATTTTCCCAAAGTCATACTCCTGGGGGCACACCATATATGGGCATAGAACCACGTGGTTTATGGACTTTGTCAGTGAGAATTTGAAAAACAGGAATTTTGTCACATTTATGGATGGTTTTATGGACTTTGTCAGTGAGAATGAAAAAACAGAAAGTTTGTCACATTTATGTCTGTTTTCATGGATGGTTATGTGTGTTGATTATTTGATGTTTTTATGGATTATTGAGTCTAATGGGGGCAGGTCAATGACACTTCCTTCTTGTTGTTGCCCGATGCAAATGCCAAGGTCAATGTTGTTGTCGTTCGAAGCAAAGTTAATGACACTTCCTTCCTGTTCGAGGCAGATGTTATGATCCAGAAATAGTATTTGTTATTGTTATTCGAGCCAGATGTTATGAGGTTCCCGGAAACAGTTAATGACACTTCCTTCCGGCTCGAGGCAAATGTCATGATCCTGAAATAGTATTTGTTATTGTTATTCGAGCCAGATGTTACGAGTTCCCGGAAACAGTTAGATCCCACTTCTTAGCCAATCAGCGACTCGGTTACATCCCCCTTCTCAACCAATCAGAGGGCTTGTTACATAGCAATTCGACCTTGATATTTCGTATATAACGGACATGCAATGTGACTAAATTATCAGAAAGTATTTTGACACAGTGCAAACAACCTGACAATGGATAAAACAATTAACATAATTGATGAGCTTGAGGCCTTGGCAGCCGCAATTAGCAATGTAAGTGCATTTTTATTTTCAAACAAATTTTCCTTGGACATCCTCCAATATATTCAGCTAAAATGTAAATATATTCCTTTACCCTCAAACCCCCCCCCCACAAACCATACTCAATGCAAAACGTATATATATTCCTATACCCTCAAACCCCCCCCCCCCCAACAAACCTAACCACCAAACAATCTTTATATTCAGCTAAAATGTAAATATATTCCTTTACCCTCAAACCCCCCCCCCCCCCAACAAACCTAACCACCAAACAATCTTTATATTCAGCTAAAATGTAAATATATTCCTTTACCCTCAACCCCCCCCCCCACAAACCATACTCAATGCAAAACGTATATATATTCCTATACCCTCAAACCCCCCCTCCCAACAAACCTAACCACCAAACAATCTTTATATTCAGCTAAAATGTAAATATATTCCTGTACCCTCAAACCCCCCCCCCCACAAACCATACTCAATGCAAAACGTATATATATTCCTATACCCTCAAACCCTCCCCCCTCCCCAACAAACCTAACCACCAAACAATCTTTATATTCAGCTAAAATGTAAATATATTCCTTTACCCTCAAACCATACTGAATTCAAAACGTAAATATATTCTTTTACCGTCAAAACCTAACCACCGCACAAAGAAATACCTTTTTGATAAATTTGGCCTTTCTGTAAGCCTTATCAACTTCTGCATATCTCTTAGCTATTAACCCGCTATGTTTTGACAATACATTTCCGCAGGGTTATAATTACTTTGTCGTCCCCTCTTCCGATGTGTTTACAAACGCGGTCAAGTCAAAGGGTTTCTCCGTCAAAATTAAAACGCTTTTAAGCAATAATTAGAATTGTAGTTTCGTAACCTGTATGGAAGGAGAGAAACAAATTATGTTTAACAATATATTTAGAACATTATGTGAAAGGGGGAGGGGGCAATACATCGCTTCTAACAGCTTCGTTGTAAGTAAAAGTAAGGGGGATTCTGTGTGTAGACATATACGCCCATTGACAAGAAAACTAATGTGTAAATTTATAATTTTTTCAAGCTATAAATATAGTTTCTTTTATATTCCCGGGCGTGAATCAAGGATTTTTGTTGGTTTTTAACAATTTTATTAGAAAGATCAAAGATAATTGCTTCTTCATCATTTAGTGATTTTAGATATAACATTTGAATAAAAGATAGTAAGATATGACTATCGCTTGAATAAAACGCATGATTAACTCTATGAGAGGGATGGCTTAATTTTCCTAATTTAGGGGAGAGAATATGGGTTTTGTGCTTTCTTAGTGATAAACTAAACAAAATAATGTTTAATAACTTTCTTTCTTTAAAAAGGGAGAAATTATTTTGATTTGATTTTTTCTTCTCTTCTTTAAGGCAAATTATCAAGAATTTGCGGGCACTACATTGATGAGACCTATGGCTGATGCAAATAGCGAAGAATGCGTGCCGCCACCTGCTAAGAAAGCGAGGGCCAATAATGCACCCCCTGCGAAGGCGACAGTTGTCCAATATGATCGCTGGCCGAAGCCCCCCAAACAAGTTTTGCCTGTCCAATCCATGCAAGCCGCTGTCCAGGCTACGCAAGTCACAGCTCCTGCACAAGAAGTTAACGTTGGTCCCTCCACCCTCCAACACATGTTACCTGGGCCTTCAAGACAAGCCGTAGGCCAAACATTGGCTCCTTCTCACGCGATATCTGAGCTATCAGCTCCCCATCAAGTGTCAGTGCACTCTCCGTCAAGTCCTGAGCCTTCCATGCAAGATAGAAGGGTTGGCTCCTTCAAGCAAGCCATAGACCAACCAATGGCTCCCTATCATGTAATGGTCAAGCTTCCAGCTTTCTATCAAGTGGTTGATCAATTTGAAGACGTGATTATTTTTTTTTCAATCAAGTGAGCTATTTTTAGCTGTTAGAGAGCCATTTACTCATTACTTTTGTCTTTTCACTTTTTTCTATCATTCAGGACCAAGAAATATCTAAACAAACCGATTTTTCAACACTGTGTAAAAGTATATCTCAGAGATTTATTAAAATATTAACCCCCCTCCCAACCCTTATTTTCTCTGCCCTCCCACAGAGATATCTAAATATATTTTTTTTGCTTGTCAAACTGCTCTTTTTCTAATCTTTGCTATTTTCTATGCATTCACCCCTATCTCTTCGCCGCTATCTCATAAGCGAATATTTTTAGGTAATTTCTATTAATAATCGCTGCATTTGAAACTCAAAATCCCCTATTTTTTCTAATCTTTACTATTTTCTCTGTTGCTATCATATATATTTTAGATACCTTTGAAACTGAATGCTCTTTTTCACGTAATTTTAGAGAGAGATTATCCCATCTGTCACATATTGACGTTCTAATTTACACTGAATATTTCTATCGTGCCAAAGATTTTAGTGAAGGGGAAACCGAGTTAACGGTTCAATCCTGGAACACTCGCGCGGTGGCTTACAATAATTGTGAGTTAATGAAGAGTTCACTGAACATATAGAACATAATTAGAGATAAACTTGGACTTATGCTGTCTAACATTTTGTTTTTTGGCGGACATTATGTAAACGGCCGGGAGCCACGGAGCCAGTGGGTCCGGGAAGCGCTGTGGGGGATGGTTAGGGAAGCGCCGGGGGAAGCACCACGAGTCAAAGAAGCGCCACGGGTCCAAGAAGCGCCACAGGGATGCGTCACGGGCTCGAGAAGCATCGCGGGAAGCGATGCGGACCCCGAAAAGTGCCATCGGGATGCACCACGAGTCAGGGACGCGCCCCCGGGATGCCCCCCCCCCCCCCAAAAAAAAAAAAAATAAAAAAAATCCTATGTCATATCTTAGATAGTCGTTAAGCTATTTTTTTCATTTATAGGTTGTCCTGGTCCCCTACTCGCCGTCTAGTGAAGAAGGGGAAGAAGATGCATCTTTGGAGTCCCCCAACAATTTAACATGGGACTACTCTATTGAAGTACCTGACAATATTGATGAGTTTTTAAATGATTTTTTTAATTTAGATAATAGCGCAGTTGAACTGGTAGACTTGAGCCCAAATACTTTGCAACTTTTAGATGATTTTACAGGGAACCCTCCTCCCACCGATTACCCACTTCAAACAACTGAAGTGGAGCATTCGCCAGATATTGTTGAACAAGTAGGGGGAGGGGATACATCTTTCCCCGATTTTCTTTTGTCCAATACAATATTGAATAATATAGTTGTTTTCACTGCAACGTTTGGGGATCCATTTAATACACTAATGGGGGGAAATTTTGTTTTTGATCCTGTAGAAATAGTGCATGCATATGTAGATAAAATTCGTGCACTTCTGGAGAACCAGATTCAAGTGTGGGGGGGGAGGGATTCAATTAAGGTTTCAATCGTTTTAAAGGTTTTTGATTTGAATGAGGGGAAAAGCGAGGTGTACTGTCATTTTGTACAGTCCGAGATGCGTGTAATTTATCAAAATTTAGAAAATTTTGAGGGAGTTTTTAGTGAGTGGGTAGGACAAATTATTACGCATCTCGATAAATATAACGAAAATGGGAGTGGGTCAGTAGTTTTATTTATTGAAAATTTAAGTGTTAATATATGTAAATTTAAGAAAGATTTTATTTTAAGAGGGGGTGGGGAAAGATCAATAGTTTTAAAATATAATCTAGATCTAGAGGGTTGTCAAGATGTCCAGAAGATCTGTTTTGAAACAGATCAAAAGTGTTTCAAGTATGCTTTCCTCATGTCGGCTTTCCGACCATTGAAAGATGACGCTACCAAGAAGAATTTAGATCACTGGGCTGTACATGGGAAGGACGGGTCCGATTTCCCAGTTGTAGATTTTTCTTGCTTAGAAGGAAAATATCCAGTAACGCTTAGATCCATTAACATGTTCGAAAGGGCCAATGCTCATTTAAATATAGGCGTTACTGTGGTACAATACGAAGCTGAATTTAAAGATGGGATTCGCTCTAAAAAGAAGGGGGTGGTCTTCCCCGTACGGGGCCCTTCCGTTGATTTGGTTAAACACTGGGTTTGGTTGCTTTACACGCCACCTAGTCAACCGAACACAATCGGGTATTTTAACCCAAGCACTGACATTAGTAGAGTTCTGGGGGGTGGTAAGCATAAGGGGGTATGTTTCTACTGTCCAACATGCCTGTCTCGATTTTGGACTGAACTAAAGCTCCAAAATCACATGAAGCATTGTAGACGGCATGGGTACCAGACAGTGGAAACGGTTTCAGGGGATAGGGCCATTTTACGTTTAAAAAATTTTCAGAATACTCTTCTCCAATGCAATCAGTATCTTTAGTCGCTATGCCTATGCCAATCCACTACGGTCAAAGAGAAGTGTTGAAGTTGCTCGTGCCATTGAAGGTATTCTCGAAGAGGATTACTATATAAAAATTCAATCGAATAGTTGCAGTGAATTTGTTAACCCCCATGTGAAAAAGGTTATTTTGAAATATAATAAGAAGCTTTATCACAATCACAGCTAAATTAAAGCTAACTTGGTTGAAAGATTAATAAGAACTATTCTTATATTAATTTTAAGATATTGCACATTGACAAATACATCTGCTTTAAGTAACGATCTAGACAGAATCATGCAGATATATAAACATCAGCCCCGTCGATCCCTGTCACACTCTACCCATCGGAATGTTCACTACAGTGAGAATACATTTGATGCTTTTCTAAAGCAATACTCCAATGACAATGAGAAGAAAAAGAAGAAGAAATTCAATGTTGGTGATACTGTTCGAATTAATAGAACCACTAATATTTTTGAAAAGGGGAATTATTTATGGATCACCGAACTTTTTAAAGCGTCCAAAATCCTAGACACTAGACCCATAACTTATCGACTGTAAGATACCAAAGATGATAAAATTCTCTGTGGTTTTTACGAATACGAACTGCAAAAAGTTAGACACACTAGTGAGATTTATCAAATTGAAAAGATATTAAAGAGTCGTACTCGTAGGGGCAAGAAACAGTTGCTTGTTCGCTGGCTAGGATACAACTCTAATTTTGATTCTTGGGTTAGTGCTGAAGATATTAACAATGCCCAATTATTTCTATGTGACATTCATGTCCAATGTTTCCGATCCTCTCTACAAGGACTTGAATGAAACAAGTGATTTTTGGAAGAAACTCTCTCCCACCATCAAATTCGATGGAAAGTATGAAGTGGCTCTTGTCGACTGTATTCTCAAAAATACCTATGGAATCCTGAGAAAGGATCGTAAATATGAAATAAAAATCAGACCTTATGACTGGCCACCACGACCGAGTGATCAAGAACAAATTCAAAAAATCAATTGGTTTCATTATCCATATATTGAATGGCCCTACGAGGACCTCACATGTATGAATGACTTATGTTCCTATCAATTAAAGAATTTCCGCTCGTAAAAAAGGAGCTTTTTATTTCAACTATTCAAAGGAGGAGGGCAAGATGTACATTAGTTCACGTATTGCCAGTGAAAAGGTTATTCTCAATGATAATCTAAAGGATGTTCTTGGCTTTAAGCTCAATATAATCAATGGCAAAAGTGCCGGAAACACTAATTTCATTTTCGCTGACTACCCGCCTGCCTTCTCCACAGACACTAGTATATTTCTCTACGCCTCATTTGTGGAAACATCGAGAGTCGGTAATTCAAATGTTCCCCTCCTACAAGTTCTTGAACGAAAAAGCAATCAAGAGCATATTCATCACTACAATATAAAGCATCTTCAGTATATTCCCGTAAACACTTCCTATTTGGAACTCTGTCAGTTAACATTAAGAACTGAGTTGAGTGATCCAATAGCAATTTCAAAGGGGTTGGCTGTGATTACATGTCATTTTCGACGCATCGTTCAACAGCAAGATGTCTAATAGAAAAGTGGTATTCACTTGTCCTGATATTGACTGCTATGTTAATACTCTTGGCCCAAGACAACAGGGCAATGGAATGGACTATTACAAGGGTCGTTCGTCAATGTCTGGCTATGGTCTTGGCAGCTGGTTTGCTAAGCTGTTTCGCTCTTCACTACCACTGGCTAGAAAATATCTTGTACCGGCTGCGACAGATTTTGCATCCTCTACACTATACGATTGGGGTTCTGGCAAGGATTTTAAAAAAAGTGCTACGGAAAATATTAGGTCCAGCGCGCGAACACTTGGTGAGAAATTAAAACAAAGCGGTAAAGGTTTAAAAGGTACAAGAAACAACGAATCACTCATCAGTCTCTACTCAGGTCGGACACGTAATACATCCCCCTTGTCAAAGAAAAGAAAGCCAACACGTAGTGTAACCAGAAGGCCCAGGAAGAAAATTGTTAGATCGAAACTTGATTTCTTCTCTTAAGATGTCCTACCTGCCACATAGGGATTCTCAACCTTCAATCACCGCCTCATTGAATCTGTTCAAAGCTGAAAATGTTGATGTGAGTGTCAAGCATGGATACTATGAACAATTCTATCCACTACAACCCTTCTCCGATAATATCCACTTTCAAATTTATTCCAATGAGGACTACTTCATAGATTTATCGTCCACATTTATAGATTTACAAATGAAAGTCCGGAAATCTGATAATACAATGCCAGTTCGAGCTGATGGGATATCCTATGAAAATTGTATACTACATAATTTATTTCGTCAAATTAGCGTCTACATCAATGGCACGCTGGTTAGCACAAGCAACAATCTCTCAAACTATGCTAGCTATATCCAATTCATGCTGATGACATCCAAGTCATATAAGGATTTTAGAGGCACCTCCAATGGATATGAATATATTACTAAGATTGATAGCAGAGCCGTGCTAAAAAATACTACAGCTAGTGATTTACACCTAGTTGGAAAAATATATCATGAAATATTTAATATACACCAAGGGCTGCCACCCATTGTTAAGTTGGATATAAAATTGACGCTTGCACCTATCCAATTTCATATTGAGAAAGGAACTTGTCGCCAATCCCGATGTAAGTCTCTCCCTCACCTCAGCAATACTTCATGTACGCAAACAGCAGGTTATGAGTTCTGTTGCTTTGGCCGTGGAAAAACTGAGAGCCAATGGAAATAATATTAAACTACTTGTTCCTCATACAATCACCAATCAACGTCATATAGCAATGGGCTCACGCACCTTCACCGATTCATCCTTTATCAATGGTGAAATCCCCTCGAAAATGGCTTTGGCATTTGTAAAAAGCGCCAGTGCAATAGGATCATGGACTGAATGCCCACATAAATTCGAGATGTTTGGACTTTCATCTCTTGTGTGCAAAGTAAACGGCATCCCACTCTACAATCTATCTTTTGATAAATCTTATAGAACATTGTACGAGTTGACCATGCAAACCCTAGATCATGATTCGCAACTATTTGAAAATGATATAACCGAAGATAGGTTTGCTAAAACATATGGTATCATTTTATTGGATCTGTCTGGTACGGAGGATATGAGTATAGTACGTGCGGGGACTGTACGCTTAGAGTGTACATTTGCCGACTCATTGGTTGAGAGTGGTGCACTGATCTTATTAAATCAATATGAAACATATTGAGAAATCACTCCAAAAAGTAGTGTTCTACTAAACTTGGCGCCATGAACACCAGTCAAATAATTAGTGTTTTTAAAATGGACCCCTAAATGTCTCAGTACGATTAATATTGTCTGCCCTCAGACTTTCTTGGAAAAATTCAAAGCGCGAACAATACCTTGATTATTGTTAATAGCAGTCCGTCGACTGTGCTGACGGGTCATTGGCTGTGCATCTATCAAACAGTGAAGACGATTGAATTTTTTGATCCTCTTGGTCTACCCTATGCATTCTACACGCCACACATCAGCAACTATATTGAGAGCAGTGGGAAAACTATTATTCAAAATCGAAAGAGGGTGCAGGATCTAACGACTAAAAGCTGTGGCTTCCATGCGCTACTATATTTTGTGTTCCGATGCCGTGGTTATACTTACACGCAGTTTCTCCGTATTTATGGTGACAATCCACGTCTGAACGACTTTCTAGTGGAAAATATACTTACAAGTGTATTTAATATTGATTTCAGTGCCCTAAGAGTAAAGTGCTTAAAAAATGTTTGTGAATTTGTTTATTAATAAAATGTATATATACAACAATGTTTTTAAATCTACACTTTAGATTTCTCCATCGGTGTATAGGTAACTGTCTTGAACCACTAGTACCTGTAAATCTTTTGGCTTCACTGTATTTTGATCTTGGTGTACGCCAGTCGGGGCTACATTTTGTAAAGCACCATATAGCTTCACTCTTGTCATTTCTGTGCGTGGAGTCAATAATACTCTTAGCGTTGATATTATGAAATTCATGATTTTCAATCTGTCTATTTGAACCCATATCACATACTGTGTTTTCAAGTGTTGAATCACATTCAGTAACTGCCAAAATAAAAATCGCTTGGTTTATAGTCATAGTAGGCAGTGTCGTCACAGCGATGACGTAGAAACCAGATTGTCTTGTTACCCCAACAGTTGAATCGTAGACCAGATTCCTCTTCCCAGAATAATTTAACTCCACGACGATACCAATCTCGTAGAAATAAACTAAAATCACGTTTAGGATTCTTTCCAATCATAGCGGGGTAAGTGTTCTCCCACTGATCACATTTATCATTTTGTCAATTGGAGCATAGGTGCCCGATAGGGTGTGAGTCACACACCTCCTCAAGACATGAATTACATCCTTTAATTTGTATTGCATAACCTCTATGCAATTTGCAAGGATTACATAATTTACACTTTTCATTATAGTCATCAATAATTGTACAATTCTCATATTAAGTCCAACTGCCGAGAGTGTACATGCACAATGGGCATATATAGAACATTTTGGTTTCCGATGTCAACTCTCCCACAGTTAAAACGAAACTGATGCTCTTCGCGCCATAAATTTAAAGTGTAGGACAGGGGAAAGTATTAGCTCTTTGAGGTTACCTTTTCCAAAGGAGGAGCCATCTACATTGGAACTGAAAGTATATCTGTGATATCATTCCGTCGTGTCGTGATCAAGATATCAATTAATTGGGCTTAAGCATTTGAATCACATTTTAAGAGTTGAATAGACAAGACTAGAAAATCGTCATCCAAAATAAAATGTTTTTCCATAAACACAGATCTAATTCTCTCTTTCTCAAATTTATTCATTTTTCAATCCTTTCACTCTGACTGCCAACTCTAGACTGAAAAGAAAATTGGCTCGGAAACAACAACAACATTTACCTTGACATTCACTGAGAGCGTGTCCAAAGCAACGACAACAACATTGACCCTATTAACCACGTGGTCTCTCTAATGACTCTGTTCAAAACAACAACAACAACATTGACCTTCGCATTTGCATCGAGCAACAACAAGAAGGAAGTGTCATTGACCTGCCCCCATTAGACTCAATAATCCATAAAAACGTCAAATAATCAACACACATAACCATCCATAAAACCAGACATAAATGTGACAAACTTCCTGTTTTTTCATTCTCACTGACAAAATCCATAAAACCATCCATAAATGTGACAAAATTCCTGTTTTTCAAATTCTCACTGACAAAGTCCATCAACCACGTGGTTCTATGCCCATATAAGGAGCCCCAGTAGGAGATATTATGGCATCTCTACTGTTATATGATAAGATCTTTCCATGGAGTAAGTTCTCATGGGGGAAGGGGCAATGCTATGAAGGAGGCACCGAATTTCCCAGCATTATTTAAAAAACGATCAGAAATTAAATTAAAAAAAACAAAAATTTTTTCAACTGAAAGTAAGGAGCAATATCAAAACTTAAAACGAACAGAAATTGTTTCGTATATGATTGGGTTCCCCCCCTAGTCAATACCTTGCTCTTTGCTCAAAAGTTTTTTTTAGTACTTTCATAAGAACTATTTATTCTAATTAACGGCCGTTGTGATTAAGGGGTCATTTTTTTAGATTTGGAACAAAATTCGAACCTTAGCGTAAAGAGATAGGTATTAACTAGGGGGCGAACCCCCTAATATACGTAATAAAAATATATGAATATAGGACATAGATATATGATATATGATATATATATATATATATATATATATATATATATATATATATATATATATATATATATATATATATATATATATATATATATATATATATATATATATATATATATATATATATATATATATATATATATATATATATATATATATATATATATATATATATATATATATATATATATATATATATATATATATATATATATATATATATATATATATATATATATATATATATATATATATATATATATATATATATATATATATATATATATATATATATATATATATATATATATATATATATATATATATATATATATATATATATATATATATATATATATATATATATATATATATATATATATATATTCAAGTTAAATATCAGTCAAATACTCTTCTTCTAAATCATGTGTAACAGTCAAAAATATTTTTACCTTAAAACCACATTCAGCTTAATAGACAAAGGCGTATGTATTATCTTAAATGTATTATCTTACAAAATTAAACCAATTAGAAGGAAAATTCCTCCTTTTTATTGAAGTTGTTATTAATACCTTAGTCGGGCCATTTTAATCTCGCATATCTTCACCAAACTATAGCGTGACCATTTAAGTTTTATTTGGTGAAAACTCATTTTATATTAATTATCCTAGCCACTATACCGAAACAAATTGTCGAAAGGTATTTCCGTGCCAGTGATAATATATGTACAACACACATGATGATATAAAGATAGGAAACTTCCTATTTTGTAACGCTAAACAGAAAATAGGACTCCAGGTACCAAGGACAGTGAAAAATAAATCTAATCGTTTAAATTTGCTAAGTGGAAAAATTCGCAACCTAGTATATCTTTAAAGATTTGGAGAATTTGGAACTTAATTCCTAAGGAGAAATATATCTTTTAGCAGTTATGTATTTTTTTTGGTAGTAGGGATGCCAAATTAAAAAAGAAAAAAAGAAAAAAATGAAAGAAATATGGTTGTAAAATAAGCAAAAAACTTATAAACATATGGTACCAATCAGCTTAAGAAATTGTAGCTTTCCTTTTAAATTTTAGTTGTCTTCGGGAAGAAACGGGAAGGCGTCATCAAACAGTTCGTGGTAACGAACTGTAAGTAAGGAGCGACCCGGCTCAATGGTAACTGAAACTCTAGAAAACGGGTTTTTGATACTAATTGATAAATCAAAAGAATCAGATTCTAATGCTAATTTCAAAGATATAAATTTCATCAAGTTTAATCCTACCTATCAAAAGTTACACGCCTGAGAAAATTTGCCAGATTTTTGAAAAAAGGGGGAAAGTCACTATAAAAGCTATAAAACCCTTATGAAAATCACACCATCATATTCAGAGTATCAGAGAAACCTACTGTAGAGTTTTCAAGCTCCTATCTACAAAAATGTGGAATTTTACATTTTTTGCAAGAAGAAAGATCACGGATGCGTGTTTATTTGTTTTTTTTTTATTTTTTTCCCAGGGGTGATCGTATCGACCCAGTGGTCCTAGAATATCATGGAAGGGCTCATTGGAACGGACCTTAAAAGTTCTAGTGCTCTTTTTAAGTGACAAAAAAAATGGAGGGCAACTAGGCCCCCTCCCACGCTTTTTTTTTTCCCAAAGTCACCCGATCAAAATTTTGAGATAGCCATTTTGTTCAGCATGGTCGAAAATATAATGAATATGTCTTTTAGGATGACTTAATCCCCCGAAGTTCCCAGAGAGAGGGCTAAAAGTTATGAACTTTACCCAATGTTAACATATAGTATTGGTTATTGGGAAGTATACAGAAGTTTTCAGGAGTTTTTTTTTTGTGGTTGTGGGTGGGATGGGTGGGTCGGTGGTTATGTTGGAGGATCTGTTCATGAAGGAAGTTTTCATGGGGGAGGGGAAATTGCCATGAAGGGGGCGCCGGACTTGCCAGCATTATTTATTGGTTATTGGGAAGTATACAACCATTTTCAGGAAGGATTTTTTCTGGAGGGGGGGGCTAGAGGAGGGGGTTACTCTAGAGAATAGGTCCGTAGAGGATGTGTCTTTGGGGTAAGGGATAGGTCTATGAAGGGGGCGCCGGATTTCCAAGTTTTATTTAAAAAATGAGCAGAAATTAAATAAAAAAAAAAGTTTTTTAAAATGAAATGTAAGAAGGAATATTAGAAATTAAAACTAAAAGAAATTATAACGTATTTGAGGGGGTTCTCCCCCAAGTCAATACCTCGCTCTTTAAGCTACAGTTTTTTTTAGTTCTTTCAAAAGAGCTATCTATTGTAATTAAACGGCCTTTGTGATTCAGGGGTTTGTGAATTAAATTTTTTTTTACTTTTAACTTAAAGAGCGTAGTATTGACTAAGGGGAGAACCCCCTCATATACGTAATATCATATACGTAATAAAAAAAAACAAGCGATACGGCTCAATAGTAATCGAAACTTTTAAAAACGGAATTTTGATGTCAATAAATGAATCAAAAGAATGTGTTTATAATGCTGATTCTAAATATATAAATTTTATTAAGTTTAGTATTGCTCATCAAAGGCTACGAGCCTGAGAAAATTTATTCGATTTTTTAAAGAGGGGAGAAACATCCCCTACAAGTGAAAGAATTTTCATGAAAATCACACCGTCAGATTCAGCGTATCAGAAAACCCTATTACATAGGTTTCAAGCTCATATCTGCAAAAATCTGCAACTTTGTATTTTTTGCCAGAAGAAAAATATAGGAATATAGAAGTTAGTTACGTAAGTTAATTTGTAAAGACATCAATTTATCAAAATGAAATTAAAATGTTTATGCAAATAAAATCTAAGTTAAATAAAAGGAGGTCAAGAATTAAGTAAAAAAAAAACAAGTTTTTCAAACTAAAAATAAGAAGTGACATTAAAACTTAAAACAAACAAGAGTTTTTCCGTATATGAAATGGGCTTTTCCCTCCTCAACGCTTTGCTCTGTACGCTAAAGTTTGACTCTGTCTCACAACTTTATTTTTTAAAACAATAAAAAACTTTAGGGTAAAGAGTAAGGCGTTGGGTAGGGGACAGCCCCTTTCATATACGGAATAATTTTTGTTCGTTTTAGGTTTTAATGTCGCTCCTTAGTTTCAGTTAAAAAAAACTTGTTTTTTTTATTAACATCTAACCTTCAGGACGTCAAACGTCAGGAAATCCACAAAATCCGTCATAACATCTACAAAAAAATCTGTCAGAACCACCAACTGTCACAACATCTAAAATTTTAAAACTTTAGTTTTTTGGGTTTACGGGGGAAAAGGTACCTAGGTTTGGTTACATATTTAATATATGCTATGCTTTACCCCCAACTCCTTGATGTGGAAATATATAGCCGAAATTTGTTTTTAAACTATTATATACTTATTAGTATTATATAAACTTATATATTTTTGTCGAGGTCTTGACGTGTCGATGTCCTGACGGTTGGATGCTATCTCGTTTATTGCTTGTGACGGCTGTACGAAATGGTAGCACCACGGAATACACGTATTGTTCATGTTTGAATTTTTACAGACGATACATTATTAAATTCAACTAATTAGTTGTTTATTTTCTCAGTTCAGCGTGGCAACATTGACTAAAATGTGATACTGTGCTAAAAACTTCATAATTTTAAAACAGCCTAGTAAGAGTCTTAGGCAATCATGGTCTTCAGGTATAAATAGACCTACAGTAGGTCCCCAAAAGACATAAAAAAAGTGTTGTCACAGTGTCTTTTGCCCTTTAAGCATTTCTTACAGTGACTAAATAAAAAGAAACAAGTCTTCTTCAAATTAAAATAAAGAGCGACATTAACACTTATAACTAACAAAAATTATTCCACATATAATAGAGGCTGCCCCCTCCTCAACGCCCCGCTCTTTGTGCTAAATACTCTTTGTCACAACTCATCTTTTTAAAGTATTAAAAACTTTAGCGTAAAGAGCGATATCTTGATGAGGGGTAGCCCCTTTCATATAAGGAATAATTTCTGTTCGTTTTGAGTTTTAATGTTGCTCCTTTGAGTTTCAATGTTGCTCCGTAAAGAGCGAAATGCTGATGAGGGGGCAGTCTCTTTCACATAAGGTATAATCTCTGTTTGTTTTGAGTTTTAATGTTGCTCCTTACTTTCAGCTGAAAAAAACATTTTTTCTTTAAATTTAATTTCTGATAGTTTTTCAAATAATGCCTAGAAATCCATGAGACACAAAGTGGTGTACATGATTTGTGAAGGCCTTGTGGGAAAATCGATCCATCAACAAGTAATAAATAAAATTATTTATCAATATGTTTATAATGTAAATTAACCTTTTGTTCTTGAATTTCCCAATTCCCTGCGTTTGGTTGTTTTTCTTCCTTGTTTTACAGCAAAGGACCGTAATATTCTATTATGTGATATATTTTTTATTATATGCTCATAGTTTGTATACATAAACTGCTTTTATAATATTCAAATATGACTTGGTTAATTTTCCGAAGCTTGCATTATAACATAGTTGAAAATCAGCTGGTAGTATTTTTTGACGTCCAACTTATCTAAATTTCCTGGTGACACGGTTGAACCCTTCCAAACTCTCCAAATTGTGTCCTGTAGGAAAGCAATATTTTGTATTAAACAAAGATCTGCAATAACAGTGGAGCTATAACTGAGCAGTACCTATATTCAGGCTTAATCCAACTGAAGGAAGGACAAAGATTAATATATACTTCCTTCCTCCCCAAACCACCTACTATATTTACCTGAATGTTAATAAAAAGTTAAAAAATGTCAGCGTAAAAATATGCTTTTAGATATATTAGGCACTTGTCCCCCTTTCCACTATGTAACAAACCACTAATACTCCCCCAAAATTGCAGATGCAAAATTTCTCCCCGGATATCCCCATTTTGACTGAAAATCCCCCCTCCTGGAATTCTGCCAGAAAAATTTTACTTTGACATAATTTCATTAAAAAAGACTTGTTTTTAGTTTATTTTCTGATTGTTTTTCAGGTCAGGGTGGGAATCCCCCCCCTATGTGGAGTTTTTTTTCTAGAAACACCCCCGCCCAAATGGAAAGTTTTTCCCGTGCAGAATTTCCCCATTGAGAATTTCTCCCGGTGACAATTCCCCCCATGGAACATCTCTCCCGTAGATAATCCCCCTCCCTCACGGAAAAATATCCTGGAAAGTTCCAACTACTCTGAAAATTTTCCCAGGACAATCCGCCTAGAAAATATCCACACATGAAAAATTTTCGTCATAGAAAATGCTCCTACTCAGCAGATAATATTCCCTCAAAAAATATCTGTATAATTCCCAATAACCAATACCACATATAAATAATGGGCAAAGTTCAAAGCTTGTAGCCCCTCCCCGGGGTGTGGGTATCAAGTCATCCTCAAAGACATAGTTATTAGATCTTTCGACTATGTTAAACAAAATGGCTATCTCAAAATTTTTCGGACGACTTTGGGGGAAAGGAGGCGAGAGTGGAGGGATAGCTGCCCTCCAATCTTTTGGGTCACTTAAAAAGGGCACTAGAGCTTTTAACTCCCGCTAGAATGTGCTATCTGCCAATATTGTAGGACCATTAGTTCGATCAATCCCCCCTGGGGAAAAAACAATAAAAAATAAACACAAATCCGGGATCTTTCTTCTGACCAAAAAATTAAAAATTTTACATTTTTGTATATAGGAGCTTGAAATTTCTACAATAGGGTTTTCTGATGTGCTGAATCTGATTGTGGGATTTTCATTAAGATTCCTTGACTAATAAGGGGTGTTTCCCACCTTTTCCCGAAAAATCAGGCAAATGTTCTCAGGCTTGTAGCTCTTGATGAGTAACACTAAACTTGGTCGTATATATTTGGAATCAAACAGTTCGTGAAAACAAACTGTAAGTAAGGAGTGACCCGACTCAATAGTAACCGAAACTCTAAAAAAGGGAATTTTGATACAAATAGATACATCAAAAGAATCATATTTTTATGCTGATTTCATACCCATCAAAAGTTACGTGCCTGAGAAAATTTGCCTTAATTTCGGAAAAAGGGGGAAACACCTCCTAAAAGTCATAGAGCCTTAATGAAAATCACACCATCAGATTCAGTGTATCAGAGAACACTACTGTAGAGGTTTCAAGCTCCTATCTGCAAAATGTGGAATTTTTTGCCAGATGAAAGATCACGGGTGATCGTATCGACTCAGTAGTCCTAGAACATTGCGGGAGGGCTCATTTGAACGGAAATTAAAAGTTCTGTTGGCCTTTTCAACTGACAAAAGAAATGGAGGACTCAGTAGTCCTAGAAAATTGCGGAAGGGCTCATTTGAACGGAAATTAAAAGTTCTGGTGGCCTTTTTAACTGACAAAAGAAATGGAGGGCGACTAGGCTCCCTCCTACCCTCATTTTTCCCAGAGTCCCCTGATCAAAATTTTGAGATAGCCATTTTGTTCAACATGGTTGAAAAATATAACAAGTATGTCTTTGAGGATGACTTAATCCCCCTCAGTCCCCGGGAGAAGGGCTGAAAGTTATGAACTTTGCCCAATGTTTACATATAGTATTGGTTATTGAAAAGTATACAAACGTCTTCAGGGGGATTTTTTTCTGGTAGTGGGGGGAAGGATCGGGGATTACGTGAGAGGATCTTTCCATGGAGCAAGTTTTCGTGGGGAATGGACATTGCTATGAAGGGGGCGCTGGATTTCCCAGCATTGTTTAAAAAAAATTATCAGAATTTAAATAAAAAAAAACATGTTTTCAACTGAAACCTTTTCAACATCAAAACTTAGGCTAAAACTAGCAGATAATATTACGTATACGATTGGGTTCGCCCCCTAGTCAATACCTCGCTCTTTACGCTAAAGTTTTTTTGTACATTCATCAGAGCTATTTATTTTAACTAACGGCCTTTGTGATTAAGAGGCCATTCTCAAAGAATCGGAAAAAAATTCGAAATTTAGCATAAAGAGCGCGGTATTGAATAGGGGGGCGAACCCCCCTAATATACATAATAAAAATATACGAATATAGAAGTTCATTATGTAAGTTAGTTCGTAGGTTACAGTAGAGATGCCTTATTGAGTCCGGGGGGGACTCCTTATATGGGCATAGAGTCATTAGGGAGAATGCTTGCGTAATCGGTCAATGACCTCTTTCTCCAGGTGTGTTTTTGGCACGCTCTTAGCGAATGTCAAGGTCAATGTTGTTGTTGTTTCCGAGGCAAAATGCCAAGGTCAATGTTGTTGTTGTTTCGAACAGAGTCATTAGAGAGAACACGTGGTTAATGGGGTCAATGTTGTTGTCGTTCGAAGCAAAGTTAATGACACTTCCTTCCTGTTCAAGCCAAATGTTATGATCCAGAAATAGTATTTGTTATTGTTATTCGAGCCAGATGTTATGATCCAGAAATAGAATTTGTTATTGTTATTCGAGCCAGATGTTATGAGGTTCCCGGAAACAGTTAATGACATTTCCTTCCTGTTTGAGGCAGATTTTATGATCCAGAAATAGTATTTGTTATTGTTTCCGAGCCAACTTTCTTTTCAGTCTAGAGTTGGCAGTCAGAGTGAAAGGATTGAAAAATGAATAAATTTGAGAAAGAGAGAATTAGATCAAATCTAGTGTTTATAGAAAAACATTTGATTTTGGATGACGATTTTCTAGAGCTGTCTATTCAAAGGAAGATATTTTCTCAGGGAACACTTGACAATATAATGAAAACTGATTCTCCCCCATTGGACTATTGTATGAAACTTTTAAAATGTGATTCCAATAATTATACCCAATTCAGCGTCATATTGTTCATGACACGTCGAAATGATATTACGAATATACTTTCATTGCCAATGTAGATGGCTCATCCATCAAAAGAGGCGCCGTCATAGAGCTACTCCTCTCCCCTTTCCTACACTTTGAATTTATTGAGCAAAGACGATCAGTTTCGTTTTAGCTGTGAGAGAGTTAACACCAAGAACCAAAATGTTTTATATATGTCCATTTTTCATTTACACTATTGGTAGTTAGACACAATACGAGAATTTTACAATTATTGATGACTAAGGCTAAAAGTGTAAATTATTCTATACTGGTAAATTACGTAGGGTTTATGCAGTACAAATTAAAGGATGTAATTCATGTCTTGAAGAGGTGTGTGACTCACACCCTATCGGGCACCTATGCTCCAATTGTCACCATGATAAATGTGATCAGTGGGAGAACACTTACCCCGCTATGATTGGAAAGAATCCTAAACGTGATTTTAGTTTATTTCTACGAGATTGGTATCGTCGTGGACTTAAATTATTCTGGGAAGAGGAATCTGGTCTACGATTCAATTGTTGGGGTAACAAGACAATCTGGCTTCTACGTCATCGCTGTGACGACACTGCCTACTATGACTATAAACCAAGTGATTTTTATTTGGGCAGTTACTGAATGTGATTCACCACTTGAAAACACTGTATGTGATATTGCTTCAAATAGACAGATTTAAACTCGTGAATTTAATAATATGAATGCAAATAGTATCATTGACTTTACAAAGAGATATGACAAGAGAGAAGTTACATTGTACTGCAGAAAATGTGACCCTGACTTTGCAGTCAATCAAGATCAATATACAGTGAATCCAAATGATTTACCAGCATTAGTGGTTCACAACAGTTACCTATACACCGATGAAGAAATCTAAAAGTGTAGATTTAAAGACATTGTTGTATATATACATTTTATTAATAAACAAATTCACATACATTTTTTAAGCACTTTATTCTTAGGGCACTGAAATCAATATTAAATACAGTCTGAGAGGATATTTTCCACTAGAAAGTCGTTCAGACGGGGATTGTCACCATAAATGTGGAGAAAGTGCTTGTAAGTATAGCCACGAAATCGGAACACAAAATATAGTAGCGTATGGAAGCCGCAGCTCTTAGTCGTTAGATCCTGCACCCTCTTTCGATTTTGAATAATAGTTTTCCTACTGCTCTCAATATAGTTGCTGATGTGAGGTGTGTAGAATGTATAGGGTAGACCAAGAGGATCGAAAAGTTCGATATTCTTCGCTGTTTGAAAGATGCACAGCCAATGACCCGTCAGCACAGTCGACGGACTGCTATTAACAATAATCAAGTTCTTGTTCGCACTTTCAATTTTTCCAAGACAGTCCGAGGGTAGACAATAGGATTTGTACTGGGACATATAGGGGTCCATATTAAATACACTGATTATTTGACTGGTGTTCATGGTGCCAAGTCAAGTAGAACACTGCCTTCGGGAGTGATTTCCCAATAGGTTTCATGTTGATTTAGTGAGATTAGGGCAATACTCTCAGCCAATGGGTTGGCAAATGTACACTCTAAACGTACAGTCCCTGTACGTACTATACTCATATCCTGTGTGCCAGACAAATCCAATACAATGCTACCAGGTGTTTTAGCAAACATATCTTCGGTTATACCATTTTCAAATAGTTGCGAATCATGATCTAGGGTTTGCATGGTCAACTCATACAATGTTCTATAGGATTTATTGTCAAATGATAGATTGTAGAGTGGGATACCGTTTACTTTACACACAAGAGATGAAAGTCCAAACATCTCGAATTTATGTGGACATTCAGTCCACGATCCTATTGCACTGGCGCTTTTTACAAATGCCAAAGCCATTTTCGAGGGGATTTCACCATTGATAAAGGATGAATCGGTGAAGGTGCGTGACCCCATTGCAATATGACGTTGATTGGTGATTGTATGAGGAACAAGTAGTTTAATATTATTTCCATTGGCTCTCAGTTTTTCCACGGCCAATGCAACAGAACTCATAACCTGCTGTTTGCGTACATGAAGTATTGTTGAGGTGAGGGAGAGACTTACGTCGGGATTTGCGGCAAGTTCTTTTCTCAATATAAAATTGGATGGTGCAAGCGTCAATTTTATATCTACTTTAACATTGGTCGGCAGCCATTGGGGTATATTAAATATTTCATGATATATTTTTCCAACTAGATGTAATTCACTAGTTGTAGCATTTTTAAGCGCATCTCGACTATCAATATCAGTAATATATTCATATCCATTGGAGGTACCTCTGAAGTTTTTGTATGACTTGGGTGTCATCAGCATGAATTGGATATAGCTAGCAGAGTTGGAGGGAGTGGTGCTTGTGCTCACCAGCGTGCCATTGATGTAGAAACTAATTTGACAAAATAAATTATGTAGTATACAATTTTCATAGGATATCCCATCGGCTCGAACTGGCATGGTATTATTGGATTTCCGCACTTTCATTTGTAAATCTATAAATGTCGAAGACATGTCCATAAAGTAGTCTTCATTGGAATAAATTTGAAAGTGGATATTGTCGGAGAGGGGTTGTAGTGGATAGAATTGTTCATAGTATCCATGCTTGACACTCACATCAACATTTTCAACATTGAACAGATTCAATGAGGCGGTGATTGAAGGTTGAGAATCCTTATGTGGCAGGTAGGACATGTTAAGAGAGGAAATCAAGTTTCGATCCAACAATTTTCATCCTGGGCCTTCTGTCTACACTAAGTATTGGCTTTCTTTTCTTTGACAAAAGGGATGTCTTTCGTTTCCGTCCTGAGTAGAGACTGATGAGTGATGCATTGTTTCTTAACCTTTTTAAACCTTTACCATTCTGTTTTAATTTCTCGCCAAGGGTTCGCGCACTGGACCTAAGATTTTCCGTAGCACTTTTTTTAAAATCCTTACCAGAACCCCAATCGTATAGTGTAGAGGCTGCAAAATCAGTCGCAGCCGGTACAAGATATTTTCTATCCAGTGGTAGTGAAGAGCGAAACAGCTTAGCAAACCAGCTGCCAAGACCATAGCCAGACACTGACGAGCGACCCTTGTAATAGTCCATTCCATTGCTCTGTTGTCTTGGGCCAAGAGTATTAACATAGCAGTCAATATCAGGACAAGTGAATATCGCTTTTCTATTAGACATCTTGCTGTTGAACGATGGGGCGAAAATGACATGTAATCACAGCCAACCCCTTTGAAATTGCTATGGGATCACTCAACTCAGTTCTTAGTATTAACTGACAGAGTTACAAATAGGAAGTGTTTACTGGAATATACTGAAGATGCTTTATATTGTAGTGATGAATATGTTCTCGATTGGTTTTTCGTTCAAGAACTCGTAGGAGGGGGACATTTGAATTACCGGCCCGAGATGTTTCCACAAATGAGGCGTAGAGAAATATACAAGTGTCTGTGGAGAAGGCAGGCGGGTAGTCGGCAAAAATGAAATTTGTGTTTCCGGCACTTTTACCATTGATTATATTGAGCTTAAAGCCAAGAACATCCCTTAGGTTATCATTGAGAATAACCTTTTCACTGTCAATAGGTGAACTAATGTAGATCTTGCCCACCTCCTTTAAAAAGTTGAAATGAAAAACCCCCTTTTTACGAGCAGAAATTCTTTTATTGATTGAACGACATAAATCATTCACGCAGGTGAGTTCCTCGTAGGGTAATTCAATATATGGGTAATCCATCCAATTGATTTTTTGAATTTGTTCTTGATCACCTGGTGGTGGTGGCCAATCATACGGTCTGATTTTTATTTCATATTCACGATCTTTTCTCAGGATGTCATAGGTATTTCTGAGAATACAGTTGACAAGAGCCACTTCATACTTTGCCTCAAATTTGATAGTGGGGCAGAGTTTCGTCCAAAAATCATTTGTTTTATTCAAATCATTGTATAGAGGATCAGAAATATTGGACATGAAAGTCACATAGAAATCATTGGGCATTGTCAATATCTTCAGCACTAACCCAAGAATCAAAATTCGAGTTGTATCCTAACCAGCGAACAAGCAACTGTTTCTTGCCCTTACGAGTACGACTCTTTAATATCTTTTCAATTTGATAAATTTCACTAGTGTTTCTAACTTTTTGCAGTTCATATTCATAAAAACCACCGAGAATCTCATCATCTTTGGTATCTCGCAGCCGATAAGTTATGGGTATGGTGTCTAGGATTTTGGACACTTTAAAAAGTTCGGTGCTCCATAAATAATTCCCCTTTTCAAAAATATTGCTGGTTCTATTAATTCGAACAGTATCACCAACATTGAATTTCTTCTTTTTCTTCTCATTGTCATTGGAGTATTGCTTTAGAAAAGCATCAAATGTATTCTCACTGTAGTGAACATCCCGAGGGCTAGAGTTGGACAGAGATCGATGTGGTCGATGGTTGTATATCTGCGTGATTTTATCAAAATCTTGAATAAAAGCAGCTGTATTTTTTAAAGTGCAATATCTTGAAATTAATAGACGAATCGTTCTTATTAATCGTTCAGCCAATGCAGCCTTTATCGGACTATGACTGTGATATAGTGTTGTATTATATTTCAAAAGAACCTTTCGCACATGAGGGTTAACAAATTCACTACCACGATCCGATTGAATTTTTCTATAGGAGTCCTGTTCGAGAATACTTTCAATGGCCCGAGCAACTTCAACACCTCTCTTTGATTGCAGTGGTATGGCATAGGCATAGCAACTAAAAATACTGATTGCCACTAGAATATATTTGTAGGGTGTATTGTGACGTCGTTGAACTGCGTCTAAAGTTAAAAGATCCATTTGCATTATATGCAGAGGGGAAAAGGCTTTAGTTTGTCGGTATTGTTTACTGCGAAGTCTATGATTCCGATGTAGTGTGTAACTCGGTTCATTTTTTAGATACTCTTTTGCTTTAGTCAATGTGGTGCCGGACACAGCTCTAGAAAGCGTTTTGTGGGAACTTAAACTCCCCGCCTCGCCAATATTTTAATATACACTTTTCAGAACTTCTTCCATTTCGAGCGTAGACATGTAGTGTAATGTCCACTACCCTTTTGCACACTGGAGGGTGAATCAATTCGTCTTCTCTTTTGAATAGCAGCCAAAGGTGTTGTAAAATCAGTGGTGCTAGTATCTTCTTCTTCTTCTTCTTTTTTATATGGCGTTGTTGGATGTTCATTTAATTTCTTTAAAATTTGCTTATTGCCAATAAGACTTTTGGGAAACTTTGATACATTTAGAAAGGTGTATAGATTATCGTCAAAGGATAAGAGTCCTTTACGATTCGTCACCATATCACAAATTAAATCAACTAGATTATAACTTTTTACCCGAATTATTATTCGTTTTCCTGTGCTGTCGACTTGAACTTGATCACCAGATTCCGACATGAGATAAGATAAGACTCTTTTACTCTGTTCTCGATAGGACTGTGGCAATAGGTTTCCAATTTTCAATACAATCGAATTCAATTCCTTCTCCTTTGATTGTGCAGAATATTGAGATGTTTCATGTTTAGAGGGATCGGTGACGGTGGGTCTCTCACGATATGGTTTATGTTTGTCCATACGTCGCAGTGCATCTTGAAGTAAAAGCAGTTTTTTATCATCGGCAATATTCTCATCATTAATGAATTTGTTTATATTGTCTTCAAAATGCTCGACGGGCGAGAGGACAAGTTCAAATGGAGTCAATTTATAGGGTTTTGCCATTCTCTAGAGAAAACTGTTTACAAGTCCTGCGATTATTGGCAGTAAAAGTGTGAAAAAGCTACCGCCTGCTTGAAGGAGCAGTGTTCTTTTAAATTTTTTTCCCTTGTTTTTGAAAACCCAGGCACGTAAAATGGAACGATGTTGCTTTGTCTGTTGTGTAACACCTTCTGGCAGTTGAACATTACCCTCGGTCAATTTTCAACAAAGTTCAAATGTTAGATTAATGAAATCATTGTCGACACCATGTTTGAGTTTAGCCTTCCTAATCATGGGTTTTGAAGTGCTTAAAACGGAAAATAGGTGCCGTTGTTCGTGTAATTTCTTCAGTGTCATGATAGCGACTAATAGCCTTTTCTACTGTTCACCGGAAGATATACTGTAATTTTATTGTCGAAAATATCGGTGACTACACGAAGATCCTCGGGCATGCTCTGATTAAAATCCAATAAATTTTAACCGTAGGGCTTGCTTGTCGTTTGAGTTTACGCTGACAACATAAATTTTGGGGTGCCTGGTTATATCTTTTTATTGAGATTTATGCGCGAGCTATAATCACGAACGACTCGATAGATAATATAGATAGTGCAATTCAAAGCAAGGGTTCGCATACATTTGTTCTGATGAAACAGATTGTGTAGAACTAGGGTTATGGAAATGTTTTCATGATGAGATTGGACAGTGAACAATTGCAGCATTTCCTGTGAGAACTGTTCAATGGATTCAGCCAAATCATCAATAATCAGCCACGAGTTTGGTTCAATACTATTGAAAACATCAAGTCCTCTTATGAATTGTATTTGTATGGTTGTGGCAATAGCCTTTATCTTATCATAGGACTCTTGCCAAATACTATGGCAATAGTAGATTTTTTTCGATTTTTGCAAAAACATTTTATCGCAATTTTGAATTATTCTAGCTAAAAGTGTTGTTTTCCCCGACATTGAGGGTCCACACAGAAACGATCTGAAGGGTGTTTTAAATTGATACATACTGTTGACAACGGTCGGACTATGACTAACTGTAAATCATATGTGTCCAATGAATAAGTAGTAATTTTCCCGTCTATTCAAGAACAACAAAAACAATATTTCATGGCAACATTTATTACGATAAACACTTGTTCAACATGTACAATGATAACACTTTTTGTACAACACCTTTGTCCATCTACAACACTTTTCTATACAACACTTTTGTCCATCTACAACACTTTTCTGTACATCAACACTTTTTGTACAACACTTTTGTCCATCTACATGAATAACACTTTTTGTACAACAATTTTGTCCATCTACAGCACTTTTCTATACAACACTTGAAAAATACACTTGGAACTAGCACAGTTGAACATTAGAGTGATTGGTGTCCCCCCACCCCCGGGAACCGGCCTCGGGAAGGGTCCCCCACCCCCCGGGAGCCGCGATGGAAAAATAGTTGTCGTCACTGCTATGGGTTAGTGGTTAAGGTAGTGAGATTGGGTTAGTTAATTCATGAATGGGTTGGGCGGTTAGTTAATTTATGAAAGGTTGAGTGGTGGTTAGTCAGATTAGTTTATCCAGACCAAGTTGATTACGATAGTCTACGCATTCAACTCGATCTGAAATACGATAGTGGCCATGAGGCAGGACACTCACACCATTCTCGAGCACATAGACCTTGTGGGATATACATGATATTGCATTTTTTTCTACTCTCACAGTATAATTTCTATACTGTAGAGAGCGAATTGCAAGCACTTGTGCTCTTGGCACTAGGCTACTTTCTACACAGTCTTTGTATACGCTAATGTTAAAATTGCTCTTTACAAAATGTTTAGGCACCCCTTTACATGTCTTCTTGTCATCCCCACTATGTGTTTCCACGCAATACAGTTTGGGACCCGGGAACATCCCCCTAGATATCAAATCACTCCCCGTTTCAGATTTTAATTTTAATAGTTGGTTGGGGGATTGACGTTTAACCAGCTCAGGATAGAGGGATGGATTCCAGTTGGTGAAATCCATCCGCGAGCTGATGTGCACCCCATTTTGCAAATCACCCAATAAATCTTCAGTTTTTACTTTTAGAAGTAGAGAGTCTGTATACCCATAATATACTTGAACCTCCCCCTCCCGTGGCCATTGCACCTTGCACACATTGTAAAAGAACGACAACATGAGCTTTTTTGAAATTTCTAGTACTGAACTACCGCCTGCAATATTCTTGTTCAGTACTACATTTCGCTTTTTACTGTGTAGAAGAACCATGCCTGCCTCTATGCTCGTGAATGATGTAAAATTAGGGTCGGCAATGATTCGTGCACACTCTAAAGGGTCAGTCACGACGTCGCAGCAAGATCTGTTACGTACTCTTTCACACATTTAGCCAAACGCTGAATTTAGAATAAGCTTGTACAATTCCTTCTCCACCTTTGAATTTGCCCTAGAACGTTTATCGACAAAAGTATCGATAAACATTTTCAAATAAGGTTTCTGATTAAACTGCTGGACCCTGTGCATTTTGGTGATTTTGAAGCCATTTTTCACCATCCAGTGCAAAAGCACATGGTGAACAACGATATTCTCTTTAGGAACCAAATCAGCAATCAGTTTCTGTTTAGAGGGAGTCCAATGCATCCCCATATCCTCGACCAATGATCGATTGTAGGGGCTCAACGAGTCCCTGGTCGCTGCTCGATTGATACAGGGAAAAACAAAATCTTTGACTGCGTCGTGAAGCGCCAGCGGAATGTGGCCGTCAATTTCAAAGAACCATCCTTGTGGCCCGTTGTCCTCGACAATGTTAAAGTCGGGGAAATCACAAGGATTCTCAAGCCATTGATAGTTACCACACGGCAAAGAGTAATGGGACATTGCCGAGGGGTACAAGGAGTTCATGTCCAAGAACACTGCATTTGACCTTCCACCGGTGCTTTGTCTGCTCGGATCGGTTGATAAGACACGGTCCCCGTGAAAAACATACCCTCCCCGCATTGAACGCTCTACAAAAAGGTGTTGATCTACATCGGTGATTAGGCCTATGTCCTCCCTGCTAATTTTTAAAATTAAATCCATTACTAAATGTGGTGTAGAAAAATAATATCCTATATCTAGCCCAAACTCTGAATAGATCTGGTCTGTATTCTTACAGACTATATCCAACAGAGTTAGAACGTCACTGGCCAAGTACAGTCTACAATAATCCCACCCATTTTTACAATCCCCCTTGGACCACACCTTCTTGGCAAACTCGTACTCCTCGACTGTGCATTCACTGTTGGTGAGTGAATTGTGAAAAGCTTCAATTGGAGGTAGTTTCTCCTCGCTTAAGCGAGCGCCAGAACAGTAATAATCATATGCATATACACCTTTGCTGGTTAATAATTCATACATTTCACTGTCTGGAAAGTGCTGTTTAAGCAAGGGAAAGCTATCAAAATTGTCGCTTTTCTGCACTTGAATTAGTTGACTAAGGGATTTGGGGAAAAAACTAAAAGAATCTAAAAACCTGATTTTTTTCCAGCACGTACGCTCATTATCCACTACCTGCCATTTCAGTTCGAGAACCAATAGCTTCTCGGCAGATTTGGGAATAATTCTGTAGGTAAATGAATTATACACCCATGGACTATCTACTCCCCCTTCCTCCCTATGCATACGTGCCAGTGCCGGTAAAATAAATTTTAAGTCATAGTTATAATTATGGATAAAAACTGGGATAAAAAACTGTTGGCTAACGTTTAAATTAAACGATTGATGCGCTACGCCCCTAAAATTACTCCCCCCCGATGATCTTTCTTGCCACAAATGTTGATGGTCTCTGACTGTCACCCTCCCCCCTCTTTTCCCTTTAGACCCCGTATCCTCCTCTACTAACTCCCCCTTACAGACCCCGCAGATGTTTTTATTTTAAATCGCGAGACGATCCTCTGCAGACAGCACCATTGGGTAATGCGTATTTCTCAAACGTGAAATAGCGCCATTAGCCGTGCCAATCAGTTTAGTCAATGCCTTGACCATGCACTCATCGCCCACATCCAATGTTTCCACTACTTCTAACAACCACCTGGTATTAGAATTATCTCTTTGCGCGTGTGCGTAGGAGACTGCACTGGTCTGGTGTTCTTTGATACGGTTTGGATATTGTGGGTCATTCACCTCCACCAGCTGAGCTTCGCAGTCCAAAGATATTTTGTTGCATTGGAGAAGAGTATTCTGAAAATTTTTGAAACGTAAAATGGCCCTATCCCCTGAAACCGTTTCCACTGTCTGGTACCCATGCCGTCTACAATGCTTCATGTGATTTCGGAGCTTTAGTTCAGTCCAAAATCGAGACAGGCATGTTGGACAGTAGAAACGAGTCCCCCTCTTCTTACCCTCCCCCAGAACTCTACTAATGTCAGTGATAGGGTTAAAATGGCCGATTGCGCTCGGTTCACTAGGTGGCGTGTAAAGCAACCAAACCCAGTGTTTGACCAAATCAACTGACGGGCTCCGGACTGGGAATAACACCCCCTTCGTTTTAGAGCGAACCCCATCTTCAAATTCTGTTTCATATTGTACCACAGTAACACCGATATTCAAATGAGCATTAGCCTTTTCAAAAACGTCAATAGATCGTAGCGTTACTGGGTATTTTCCTTCTAAACATGAAAAATCTACAACTGAGAAATGGGACCCGTCCTTCCCATGTACAGCCCAGTCATCTAAATTCCTCTTGGTAGCGTCATCTGCTAGAGGCTGAAAGGCTGACATGAGGAAAGCATACTTGAAACACTTTTGATCTGTTTCAAAACAGATCTTCTGGACCCCACGACAACCTACTAGATCTGGGTTATAATTTAAAACTGTACCCGTATCCCTATGCCCCCCTCTTAAAATAAAATCTTTCTTAAATTTACAAATATTTACACTTAAATTTTCAATAAATAAAACTACTGAGCCACTTCCATTTTCATTATAGTTCTCGAGATGCGCTATAATTTGCCCTACCCACTCACTAAAAACACCCTTAAAATTGTATAAATTTAGATAAATTACGCGCCACTAGGAATGTATAAAATTATAATAAACTTCGATTTTCCCTTCATTAAAATAAAAAACCTGTAAAAAGATTGAAACCTTACTTGAATCCCTACCCCCCCACAATTGTCTTTGTTTATCCCGTAGTGCACGACTGTTATCTACATAGGCATGCCCACTCTCTCAAGGATCAAAAGCAAAATTTCCCCCATAAGTGTATTAAAAGGATCCCCAAACGTTGCAGTGAAAACAACTATATTGTTTAAAATCGTATTGGACAGCTGAAAGTCTGGGAATGATGTATCCCCTTCCCCTACTTGTTCAACAATATCTGGACTCTGCTCTACTTCAGTTGTTTCAAGTGGACTCGATAGGGTATCGGAGGTTGGAGGGCTCCCTGCCAATTCCCGGGTAAGATTATCTAAAATTTGCAAGGTGTTTTGGCTCAAGCCTACCAGCTCAACTATGCTATTATCTACATTAAAAAAATCATCTAAAAACTCATCAATATTGTCAGGTACTTCAATGCTATTACCCCATGTCACGTTGTTCTGAAAGTCCGCTGGTGGTTCCTCCCCTTCTTCACTGGACGGCGAATAGGGGACCAATGCAACCTAAAAATGAAAAAAAATAGCTTAACGATGATCTAAGATATGACATAGGATTTTTTTTTTTTTTTTTTTTTTCGCGGTGCACCCCCTGTGGGGGGGGGGCATCCCTGTGGCACTTCCCTGACCCGTGGCGCTTCTTGGACCCATGGCGCTTCTTGGACCCGTGGCGCTTCTTGGACCCATGGCGCTTCTTGGACCCGTTACACTTCTTGGACCCGTGGCCCGTCTTGGACCCGCGGCGCTTCCCTAACCATGCCCCACAGCACGTCCTGGACCCACCGGCCCCGCGGCTCCCGGCCGTGTTAAAAAATTACCCAAAAATTTTAAATATTTTCTTATACAACCTAAGTCCAATTTTATATATAATAACAGTCTATAATTTAGGTGTACTCTTCATTATCTTGCAAAAATTGTAATCCCCCGCACGAGTGTTCCAGGATTGAACCGTTAACTCGCTTTCCCCATCACTAAGATATTGGCACGATAGAAATATTCAGTGTAAATTAGAACGTCAATATGTGACAGAGGGAATAATCTCTCTCTAAAATTACGTGAAAAAGAGCATTCAGTTTCAAAGGTATATAAAATATATATGATAATAACAGAGAAAACAGTAAAGATTAGAAATAATAGCATTTTGAGTTTCAATGGTATCTAAACTATATGCGAAGCGATAGCAACAGAGAAAAGAGTGGTTTCTTAGCAAAAAATTACATTTAAATATGTAATGGTGGTTAATGTCTCACAGAGATAAGTTTATATTGAGTTTGAAAACATTGGAAGAAATAGAAAGGTAGGAAAAAATACTAACATTTGCATAATCCGTCTGAGCTTTAGCATCCGAGGGACCAGGTCGTGCGTGGTGGAGGATGGACGGGGTGGCGTCGCTATGGTCTTGTGCAGCTGGGTCAGCTCTTGAAGGTCCAGGTAGTGCATGTTGGAGGGTGGAGGGACTGGTGGCGTTAATTTCTTGTATAGGAGCTGTGACTTGTGCAGCCGGGGTAGCTTCTGAGCCCCTTGAAAAAGCTTGTGTAGGTGGGGCTTCGGCATTGAAGCTATTCGCCCACTCTCTCTTTAACTTTCTGGCTGGCTGCACTTGGGCAGGTAGTGTGGAGCTGGGGGGTTTTGGCCAGCGATCATATTGCATGGCAGGGGGCGCATTATTGGCCCTCGCTTTCTTGGAAGGAGGGGGCACGCATTCTTCGCCCTTTGCGCTAGCCATAGGTCTCATCAATGTAGTGTCCACAAATTCTTCATAATTTGCCTTAAAGAAGAGAAGAAAAATCAAATCAAAATAATTTGCCCCTTTTTAAAGAAAGAAAGTTATTAAACATTATTTTGTTTAGTTTATCACTAAGAAAGTACAAAACCCATATTCTCCCACCCTAAATTTAAGAAAATTAAGCCATCCCTCTCATAAAGTTAATCATGCGTTTTATTCAAGAGAAAGCGGAGCAATTATCTTTTCTATTTTGTCACTATTAAAAGTGCTAACCCCCAACAAAATCCTGGATACACGCACGGTAATATAAAATAACCTTTATTGAAGGCTTGAAAAAATTTTAAATTTAAGCATTAGTTTTCTTGTAAATGGGCGTATATGTCTATACACAGAATCCCCCTTAATTTTACTTACAACGAAGCTGTTAGAAGCGATGTATTGCCCCCTCCCCCTTTCACATAATATCCTAAATATATTGTTAAACTTAATCTGATTATCTCTCCTTCCATACAGGTTACGATACAGCTACGAATTCTAATTATTGCTTAAAAGTGTTTTAATTTTGACGGAGAAACCCTTTGACTTGACCGCGTTTGTAAACACATCGGAAGAGGGGACGACAAAGTAATTATAACCCTGCGGAAATGTACTGTCAAAACATATCGGGTTAATAGCTAAGAGATATGCAGAAGTTGATAAGGCTTACAGAAAGGCCAAATTTATCAAAAAGGTATTTCTTTGTGCGGTGGTTAGGTTTTGACGTTAAAAGAATATATTTACGTTTTGCATTCAGTATGGTTTGTTGGGGGGGGGGGGGGCTTGAGGGTAAAGGAATATATTTACATTTTAGCTGAATATAAAGATTGTTTGGTGGTTAGGTTTGTTGGGGAGGGGGCGAGGGTTTGAGGGTAGAGGAATATATTTACGTTTTGCATTGAGTATGGTTTGGGGGGGGGATTTAGCTGGAAATATAGAGGGAAGGAATTTATCGAAATGGTATTTCTTTTGCGAGAATTTGGGATTGTAAAACAATGGTGGGGGGGGGATTTAGCTGGAAATATAGAGGGAAGGAATTTATCAAAATGGTATTTCTTTTTGCGAGAATTTGTGATTGTAAAACAATGGTGGAGGGAGGGGGATTTAGCTGGAAATATAGAGGGAAGGAATTTATCGAAATGGTATTTCTTTTTGCGAGAATTTGGGATTGTAAAACAATGGTGGAGGGAGGGGGATTTAGCTGGAAATATAGAGGGAAGGAATTTATCGAAAAAAGTATTTCTTTTTGCGAGAATTTGGGATTGTAAAACAATGGTGGAGGGAGGGGGGATTTAGCTGGAAATATAGATGGAAGGAATTTATTGAAATGCTATTTCTTTTTGCGAGAATATGATTGTAAAACAATGGTGGAGGGATGGGGGATTTAGCTGGAAATATAGAAGGAAGGAATTTATCGAAATGGTATTTCTTTTGCGAGAATTTGGGATTGTAAAACAATGGTGGGGGGGGGATTTAGGTAGAAATATAGAGGGAAGGACTTTATCGAAATGGTATTTCTTTTTGCGAGAATTTGGGATTTTAAAACAATGGTGGAGGGAGGGGGGGTAGAGGAATATATTTACGTTTTCGCTGAATATATTGGAGGATTTCCAAGGAAAATTTTTTTGAAAATAAAAATGCACTTACATTGCTAAGTGCGGCTGCCAAGGCCTCAAGCTCATCAATTATGTTAATTGTTTTATCCATTGTCAGGTTGTTTGCACTGTGTCAAAATACTTTCTGATAATTTAGTCACATTGCATGTCCGTTATATACGAAATCTCAAGGGCGAATTGTTATGTAACGGGGAAAACCATATGTAACCAGCCCTCTGATTGGCTGAGAAGGGGTATGTAACCGACTCGCTGATTGGCTGAGAAGGAAACACGTGATCTAACTGTTTCCGGGAACTCGTAACATCTGGCTCGAATAACAATAACAAATACTATTTCTGGATCATCACATCCGCCTCGAACAGGAAGGAAGTGTCATTAACTGTTTCTCGGAACCTCATAACATCTGGCTCGAATAACAATAACAAATACTATTTCTGGATCATAACATCTGCCTCGAACAGGAAGGTAGTGTCATTAACTTTGCTTCGAACGACAACAACATTGACCCCATGAACCACGTGTTCTCTCTAATGACTCTGTTCGAAACAACAACAACATTGACCTTGGCATTTTGCCTCGGAAACATCAACAACATTGACCTTGACATTCGCTAAGAGCGTGCCAAAAACACACCTGGAGAAAGAGGTCATTGACCGATTACGCAATCATTCTCCCTAATGACTTTATGCCCATATAAGGAGTCCCCCCCCGGACTCAATAAGGCATCTCTACTGGTTACGTATATTTATTACTAATAAAAATGTTCGTAAATAAAATTAAACAACTTTCGAGAAAGCCATTTAGCAAAAAAAAGTAAAATTTAAGTAAAATTAATATGCAAATTTCGTTTTAATTATTCATGTACGGTGTGCCTAAATCAAAACCTGCATTAATTTAAAAATGTTCAGAAATTAAATTAAATAAAAAAAAAAGTATTTCTAACTGAAAGTAAGGAGCAACATTAAAACTTAAAACGAACAAAAATTATTCCGTACTTAAAAAGGGCTGTCCCCTCCTCAACGCCTCGCTCTTTACGCTGAAGTTTGACTATTTCTCACAACTCTATTTTTTTAAACAATAAAAAACTTTTGCGTAAAAAAAAAAAACATTTTAAAACATAAAAAACTTTTTAAACCATGCATTGCTAATGGTACCGTCCGTTCACAACAATGAAGGGGGGGGGGGGGGGTGAATTTTTCAAATTTTAAGAAAGGGGAATAAAAACCTATAGGGTAAAAGTCCTCCAGCCCCATTCCAGATTGACGCCCGTGATTTCCACATGGATATTAGAGCCTGAAACTACTTTGCTTTTCCATGTAATGCTATTTGGCAGGGGCATTTCCTGAAATAAAATTCACTCAAGGTCTTGTTTCTTGTCTATGCAAGCTGGACATAATATGAGAAACATCTGCACGATGTGCGTTCAGACTAGACTACAGACTAGACAGTACATGGAACAACGATTCAGTTAAATATATATATATATATATATATATATATATATATATATATATATATATATATATATATATATATATATATATATATATATATATATATATATATATATATATATATATATTTATATACAAATAAATATAATATTCAATTTTTTATAGTAATACTCCTTTTTTGAAAATTTTTATTTGTTTAATATTTTGCAGAAAATTTGATTCCTTCAATAGAATGATCTGAAGCTTTTTTTTTCTTCTTCTTCTTTTTGCTGAAAAGGTTGGAGCAAAAGTCGCTTCGATAGCAGCACCAATTAGAGGGGGGACAAATGTCCCTAGATTTTTCGTTCCCCTAGATTCCAAAAAATACCTTTTTTGGTACTTTAATTGAAAAAAATACCTTTTTTGGTATTTCCAAATTTTGAAAAACACATTTTTACCCCAAACCCTCCAACATTTTCCTCAAATGACTCCACTTTGCTTCAATGGGTTGCCTTTACTGTCCTGTTCAGCTTGCATTGTCTATTTCTCACCTGTGATTATTTGTGTTTTTGTTCTACATGACATTTTGGGAGATTAAAACTTATTATAAATAGGAAAAGTGAATTGGGGCTGATATTAAGACCACCATTTCTGAGATATTTTTTTTATAATTAGGGATTGTAGCTCTATTCCACCACTCTATTCTCAAACAGATTGTAACTCTATTCTCAAACAGTTTTTAGGAGAAATTGCAAGCTTTTGGCTCAACTCTACTGGTTATTTTTGTCTCAACGTACTTACTCTTACTATAGTCAACTACGGCTTACTATGGTCAATGAGCATGGTAATTAAAAATAACCGCAGGTGTATACTTAAGACTTTAAAAAAGTTTTTAATTTTTAAGTACTATGAGATTTACATTTGTATTTGCTTTTGTGAGTGCAGAGAATTAATCAAACTAACGATGTCACTCAGGCATGTATGCCATGATCTGTTTTGGGGGACTGTGGGAGGGACATTTTGAAAAAAAGCAAAAACATGTTGGTTATACTAAAAATATAGTAATTTATAGGGGGGGGACTAAAGGTGTCTATTTGCATATCTCTTTCATCATCTATCTAGCAAGCATAAAACATTTTATTCTCAATAAAGAGTACATTTAAAAATGAAGATTAAGGCCTGATAAATCCGGCATATTTGAAAAATTATTTTGCAGAATAGAAGTAGGGAGCTATCAGGAGCCACAGGACGTACATAATTTATGCATGTTTTTATGGTTTTTGTCAATGAGAATGAAAAGACAGGATTTTTCTCACTTTGATGTATTTTCATGGTGTATTGATTCTAATCGGGTCAATGACACATCTTTCAAGGTTGATTTATTTGTTGTTTCCAAGTGTATTGTCTCCGGTGGGAAGTTTGCACATGCGCATTAACGGGAGAGAGATGTATTGATCAAGGACTCGAGGGGGAAGTGAATTTCTGAGAAATTGATTGCGTAATCGAAGGGAAACTAAATTTCTGAGAAATTGATTACATAAAAGAAAGGGGCAGAATTCCTGAGAAATTAATTTGTATTATCGACGGGAATTATTGATATAATAAAGGGGAATCTAGACATGACAGCATGTGTTTCATTAAAGATAGGCAGGAGTCTAAATACATAGAAATTATATTTTTAAATATGGCTTCTCTGATCTTAGTTGACAACGAAAAGCTAATATTCTATTTTTTAAAACGGCTTCTTTGATCTTTAGTGTCAGGAATTAGAAATGACATCACTTGTTATCTTGGAATTATGCGGGAGTCTAAACAGATAGAAAAATCCTTTTTTAAATACGGCTTTTCCGATCTTTAGGTCACAGAGATAAATTAATATTCTATCGAAACCATAATAATGTAGCTAGGAACATCTATGAGATGAAGAGATTAACGCGAGAAATGGTTTCCTAGGAATTTCAAATGTGACAGCGCAGGTATGCCAAAACAGAGGGAACATGCAGAAATTACGTTTAGGGATTATTTGGGCGAAACCGTTTTGAGACATTTTAGAAGATGATTTAAGCGAAAAGGTTTGAGGCATTTTAGAAGATGATTTTAGAAGATGATTTAGAAGATAATTTGAGGGTGAGACTCTGTGGTCGTTATAATACACAAGTTCCATTTGAACAATGTTGTGAGGTCCCCTACCCCAACCCCAAAGGGCCCCTCTACCCCAACCCCGAAGGGCCCCCGGGTCCCAAAGGCCCCCCGGGCCCCAAAAGGCCCCGGGGCTCCAAAGACCACCCGAAGCCCCCAAGGCCCCGCGCACCCCTCCATTCCGCCCGCCCGGTTTTGATTTTTTTAAGTTTTTTCGGACAAAATTTTTTTTAGACTTAGAATTATCCAACATTTTTCCGGTTTTTTATTTATCCCATTAGCATAGAGTTTTAGCCTAGAGTCTTAGATTAGTTTCATTTAGAGTTGAAGTCTAAAGTGTCTGTCATTCTCTGTTTGTGTGTCTGATTCTATTTGTTTGCATGTCTGGGTTGGTGTTTGCAAGTCCATGAATTTGTCTTTGTTGGATTGAATGCCTAAATTGTCTGTCTTTCTCTGTTTGTGTGTCTGATTCTATTTGTTTGCATGTCTGGGTTGGTTTTTGCAAGTCCAAGTATTTGTCTTTGTTGGTTTGAATGTCTAAAGTGTCTATCTTTCTCTGTTTGTATGTCTGATTTTATAAGTATGTATGTGTGGTTTAGTGTTTGTAATTCCAAGAATTTGTTTTTGTTGGTTTGAATGTCTAAAGTGCCTGTCTTTTTCCGTTTGTATGTCTGAATCTATTTGTTTGCATGTCTTGTTTCGTGTTTGCAAGTCCAAGTATTTGTTTTTGTTGGTTTGAATGTCTAAAGTGTATGTCTTTCTCTGTTTGTATGTCTGATTCTATTTTGTTGCATGTCTGGGTTGATGTTTGCAAGTCCAAGAATTTGTCTTTGTTGGTTTGAATGTCTAAAGTGTCTGTCTTTCTCTGTTTGTGTGTCTGATTCTATTTGTTTACATGTCTGGGTTGGTGTTTGCAAGTCCAAGTATTTGCCTTTGTTGGTTATAATGTTTAAAGTGTCTGTCTTTCTCTGTTTGTGTGTCTGATTCTATTTGTTTGCATGTTTGGGTTGATGTTTGCAAGTCCAAGAATTTGACTTTGTTGGTTTGAATGTCTAAATTGTATGTCTCTCTCTGTTTGTTTGTCTGATTCTATTTGTTTGCAGGTCTGGGTTGGTGTTTGCAAGTCCAAAAATTTGTTTTTGTTAATTTTAATGTCTAAAGTGTCCGTCATTCTCTGTTTGTGTGCCTGATTTGATTTGTTTGAATGTCTGGGTTGGCGTTTGCAATTCAAAGTATTTGTCTTTGTTGGTTTGAATTTCTAAAGTGTCTGTCTTTCTTGGTTCTTATGTTTGATTTTATTTGTTGCATTTCTGGGTAATGTTTGCAAGTCCAAGAATTTGTCTCTGTTGGTTTGAATGTCTAAAGTGTCTGTCTTTCTCTGTTTGTATGTCTAATTCTATTTGTTTGCATGTCTGGGTTGGTGTTTGCAAGTCCAAATATTTCTCTTTGTTGGTTTGAATGTCTAAAGTGTCTGTCTTTCTCTGTTCATGTGTCTGATTCTATTTGTTTGCATGTCTGGGTTGGTGTTTGCAAGTCCAAGTATTCGTCTTTGTTGGTTTGAATGTCTAAAGTGTCTGTCTTTCTCTGTTTGTGTGTTTGATTCTATTTGTTTGCATGCCTGGGTTGGTGTTTGCAAGTCCAAGTATTTGTCTTTGTTGGTTTGAAGGTCTAAAAGGTCTGTATTTCTCTGTTGGTTTATATGATTCTATTTGTGTGCATGTCCGAGTTGGTGTTTTAAATTCCAAAAATTTGTCTTTTTGGGTTTGGATGTATAAATTGTCTGTCTTTCTCTGTTTTTTTGTCTGATTCTATTTGTTTGAATGTCTGGATTGGTGTTTGCAAGTCCAAAAATTTGTCTTTGCTGGATTGAATGTCTAAAGTGTCTGTCTTTCTCTGTTTATGTGTCTGATTCTATTTGTTTGCATGTCTGGGTTAGTGTTTGCAAGTCCAAGAATTTGTCTTTGTCGGTTTGAATGTCTAAAGTGTCTGTCTTTCTCTGATTGTGTGTCTGATTCTATTTGTTTGCATGTCTGGGTTGATGTTTGCAAGTCCAAGTATGTGTCTTTGTTGGTTTGAATGTCTAAAGTGTCTGTCTTTCTCTGTTTGTGTGTCTGATTCTATTTGTTTACATGTCTGGGTTGGTGTTTGTAAGTCCAAGAATTTGTCTTTGTTGGTTTGAATGTCTAAAGTGTCTGTCTTTCTCTGTTTGTGTGTCTGATTCTATTTGTTTGCATGTCTGGGTTGGTGTTTGCAAGTCCAAGAATTTGTCTTTGTTCGTTTGAATTTCTAAGGTTTCTGCATTTCTCTGTTTGTGTGTCTGATTCTATTTGTTTGCATGTCTGGGTTGATGTTTGCAAGTCCAAGAATTTGTCTTTGTTGGTATGAATGTCTCAAGTATCTGTCTTTCTCTGTTTGTGTGTCTGATTCTATTTGTTTGCATGTCTGGGTTGGTATTTGCAAGTCCAAGTATTTTGTTTGTTTGTTTGAATGTCTAAAGTGTCTGTCTTTCTCTGTTTGTGTGTCTGATTCTATTTGTTTGTATGTCTGGGTTGGTGTTTGCAAGTCCAAGAATTTGTCTTTGTTGGTTTGAATGTCTAAAGTGTCTGTCTTTCTCTGTTTATGTAATTCTTGGACTTGCAAACACCAACTCAGACATGCAAACAAATAGAATCAGACACACAAACAGAGAAGACAGACACTTTAGACATTCAAACCAACAAAGACAAATACTTGGACTTGCAAACACTAACCCAGACATGCAAACAAATAGAATCAGACACATAAACAGAGAAAGACAAACACTTTAGACATTCAAACCAACAAAGACAAACTCTTCGACTTGCAAACACCAATCCAGACTTGCACACAAATAGAATCAGACACAAAAACAGAGAAAGACAGACACTTTAGACATGCAAACCAACAAAGACAAATACTTGGACTTGCAAACGCCAACCCAGACATGCAAACAAATAGAATCAGACACACAAACACAGAAAGACAGAGACTTTAGACATTCAAACCACCAAAGACAAATACTTGGACTTGCAAACACCAAATACTTGGACTTGCAAATACCCACCCAGACATACAAACAAATAGAATCAGACTGATTCTATTTGTTTGTATGTCTGGGTTGGTGTTTGCAGATCCAAGTATTTGTCTTTGTTTTTTTGAATGTCTAAAGTTTCAGTCTTTCTCTGTTTGTGTGTCTGATTCTATTTGTTTGTATGTCTGGGTTGGTGCTTTGCAATTCCAAGAATTTGTCTTTGTTGGTTTTAATGTTTAAAGTGTCTGTCTTTCTCTGTTTGTTTGTCTGATTCTACTTGTTTGCATGTCTGGGTTGGTGTTTGCAAGTCCAAGAATTTGTCTTTGTTGGTTTGAATGTCTACAAAGTCTGTCTTTCTCTGTTTGTGTGTCTGATTCTATTTGTTTGCATGTCTGGGTTGGTGTTTGCAAGTCCAAGAATTTGTCTCTGTTGGTTTGAATGTCTAAAGTGTCTGTCTTTCTCTGTTTGTGTGTCTTATTCTATTTGTTTGCATGTCTGGGTTGGTGTTTGCAAGTCCAATTATTTGTCTTTGTTGGTTTGAATGTCTAAAGTGTCTGTCTTTCTCTGTTTGCGTTTCTGATTCTATTGGTTTGCATGTCTAGGCCGGTGTTTGCAAGTCCAAGAATTTGTCTTTCTTGGTTTGAATGTCTAAAGTGTCTGTCTTTCTCTGTTTGTGTGTGTCTGATTCTATTTGTTTGCATGTCTGGGTTGGTGTTTGCATGTCCAAGTATTTGTCTTTGTTGGTTTGAATGTCTAAAGTGTCTGTCTTTCGCTGTATGTTTGTCTGATTCTATTTGTTTGCATGTCTGGGTTGGTGTTTGCAAGTCCAAGTTCTTGTTTTTGTTGGTTTGAATGTTTGCATGTCTGGGTTGATGTTTGCAGGTCCAAGTATTTGTCTTTGTTGGTTTGAATGTCTAAAGTGTCTGTCTTTCTTTGTTTGTGTGTCTGATTCTATTTGTTTGCATGTCTGGGTTGATGTTTGCAAGTCCAAGTATTTTTCTTTTTTGGTTTGAACGTCTAAAGTGTCTGTCTTTCTCTGTTTGTGTGTCTGATTCTATTTGTTTGCATGTCTGGGTTGGTGTTTGCAATTCCAAGAATTTGTCTTTGTTGGTTTGAATGTCTAAAGTGTCTGTATTTATCTGTTCGTGTGTCTGATTCTATTTGTTTGCATGTCTGGGCTGGTGTTTGTAAGTTCATGTATTTTTCTTTGTTTGTTTGAATGTCTAAAGTGTATGTCTTTCTCTGTTGGTGTGTCTGATTCTATTTGTTTGCCTGTCTGGGGTGGTGTTTGCAAGTCCAAGAATTTGTCTTTGTTGGTTTGAATGTCTAAAGTGTCTGTCTTTCTCTGTTTATGTGTCTGATTCTATTTTTTTGCATGTCTGGGTTGGTGTTTACAAGTCCAAGTATTTGTCTATGTTTGTTTGAATGTCTAAAGTGTCTGTCTTTCTCTGTTTGTGTTTCTGATTCTATTTGTTTGCATGTCTGGGTTGGTGTTTGCAATTCCAAGAATTTGTCTTTGTTGGTTTGAATGTCTAAAGTGTCTATCTTTCTCTGGTTGTTTGTCTGATTCTATTTGTTTAAATGTCTGGGTTGGTGATCGCAAGTCCAAGAATTTGTCTTTGTTGGTTTGAATGTCTAAAGTGTCTGTCTTTCTCTATTTGTGTGTTTGATTCTATTTTTTTGCATGTCTGGGTTGATGTTTTCAAGTCCAAGAATTTGTCTTTGTTGGTTTGAATGTCTAAAGTGTCTGTCTTTCTCTGTTTTTGTGTCTGATTCTATTTGTTTGCATGTCTGGGTTGGTGTTTGCAAGTCCAAGTATTTGTCTTTCTTGGTTTGAATATCTAAAGTGTCTGTCTTTCTCTGTTTGTGTGTCTGATTCTATTTGTTTGCATGTCTGGGTTGATGTTTTCAAGTCCAAGAATTTGTCTTTGTTGGTTTGAATGTGTAAAGTGTCTGTCTTTCTCGGTTTGTGTGTCTGATTCTATTTGTTTGCATGTCTGGGTTGGTGTTTGCAAGTCCAAGTATCTGTCTTTTTTGGTTTGAATGTCTAAAGTGTCTGTCTTTCTCTGTTTGTGTGTCTGATTCTATTTGTTTGCATGTCTGGGTTGGTGTTTGCAAGTCCAAGAATTTGTCTTTGTTGGTTTGGATGTCTAAAGTGTCTGTCTTTTTTTTTTTGTGTGTCTGATTCTATTTGTTTAAAAGTCTGGGTTGTTGTTTGCACGTCCAAGAATTTGTCTTTTATTGTTTGAATTTCTAAAGTGTCTGTATTTCTCTGTTGTTGTGTCTGATTCTATTTTTTTGCATGTATGGGTTGAATTTTGCAAGTCCAAAAATTTGTCTTTGTTGGTTTGAATGTCTAAAGTGTCTGTCTTTCTCTGTTTGTTTGTCTGATTCTATTTGTTTGTATGTCTGGGTTGGTGTTTGCAAGTCCAAGTATTTGTCTTTGTTGGTTTGAATGTCTAAAGTGTTTGTCTTTCTCTGTTTGTCGGTCTGATTCTATTTGTTTGCATGTCTGGGTTGGTGTTTACAAGTCCAAGAATTTGTCTTTGTTGGTTTGAATGTCTAAAGTGTCTGTCTTTCTCTGTATGTGTTTCTGATTATACTTGTTTGTATGTCTTGGTTGGTGTTTATAAGTCCAAGAATTTGTCTTTGTTTGTTTGAATGTCTAAAGTGTCTGTCTTTCCCTGTTTGTGTGTCTGATTCTATTTGTTTGCATGTCTGGGTTTGTTTTTGCAAGTCCAAGTACTTGTCTTTGTTAGTTTAAATGTCTAAAGTGTCTGTCTTTCTCTGTTTGTGTGTCTGATTCTATTTTTTTGCTTGTCTGGGTTGGTGTTTGCAAGTCCAAGAATTTGTCTTTCTTGGTTTGAATGTCTAAAGTGGCTGTCTTTCTCTGTTTGTTTGTCTGATTCTACTTGTTTGCATGTCTGAGTTGGTGTTTGCAAGTCCAAGAATTTGTCTTTGTTGGTTTGAATGTCTAAAAAGTCTGTCTTCCTCTGTTTGTGTGTCTGATTCTATTTGTTTGCATGTCTGGGTTGGTGTTTGCAAGTCCAAGAATTTGTCTCAGTTGGTTTGAATGTCTAAAGTGTCTGTCTTTCTCTGTTTGTGTGTCTTATTCTATTTGTTTGCATGTCTGGATTGGTGTTTGCAAGTCCAAATATTTGTCTTTGTTGGTTTGAATGTCTAAAGTGTCTGTCTTTCTCTGTTTGCGTTTCTGATTCTATTTGTTTGCATGTCTGGGCCGGTGTTTGCAAGTCCAAGAATTTGTCTTTCTTGGTTTGAATGTCTAAAGTATCTGTCTTTCTCTGTTTGTGTGTGTCTGATTCTATTTGTTTGCATGTGTGGGCTGGTGTTCGCATGTCCAAGTATTTGTCTTTGTTGGTTTGAATGTCTAAATTGCCTGTCTTTCTCTGTATGTGTGTCTGATACTATTTGTTTGCATGTCTGGGTTGGTGTTTGCAAGTCCAAGTTCTTGTTTTTATTGGTTTGAATGTCTAAAATGTCTGTCTTTCTCTGTTTGTGTGTCTGATTCTATTTGTTTGTATGTCTGGATTGGTGTTTGCAAGTCAAAGTAATTGTCTTTGTTGGTTTGAATGTCTAAAGTGTCTGTCTTTCTCTGTTTGTGTGTCTGATTCTATTTGTTTGCATGTCTGGGTTGGCCTTTGCAAGTCCAAGTATTTGTCTTTGTTGGTTTGAATGTCTAAAGTGTCTGTCTTTCTCTGTTTGTGTGTCTGATTCTATTTGTTTGCATGTCTGAGTTGTTGTTTGCAAGTCCAAGAATTTGTCTTTGTTGCTTTGAATGTCTAAAGTGTCTGTCTTTCTCTGTTTGCCTGTCTGATTCTATTTTTTTGCATGTCTGGGTTGATTTTTGCAGGTCCAAAAATTTATCTTTGTTGGTTTGAATGTCTAAAGTGTTTGTCTTTCTCTGTTTTTCGGTCTTATTCTATTTGTTTGCACGTCTGGGTTGGTGTTTACAAGTCCAAGAATTTGTCTTTGTTGGTTTGAATGTCTAAAGTGTCTGTCTTTCTCTGTTTGTGTGTCTGATTCTATATGTTTGCATGTCTGGGTTGGTGTTTGCATGTCCAAGTATTTTTCTTTGTTGGTTTGAATGTCTAAAGTGTCTGTCTTTCTCTGTATGTGTGTCTGATTCTACTTGTTTGCATGTCTGGGTTGGTGTTTAAAAGTCCAAGAATTTGTCTTTGTTGGTTTCAATGTCTAAAGTGTCTGTATTCCTCTGTTTGTGTGTCTGATTCTATTTGTTTGCATGTCTGGGCTAGTGTTTGCAAGTCCAAGTATTTGTCTTTGTTGGTTTGAATGTCTAAAGTGTCCGTCTTTCTCTGTTTGTGTGTCTGATTCTACTTGTGTGCGTATTTTGCATGGTGTTTGCAAGTCCAAGTATTTGAATTTGTGATATTGAATGCCTAAAGAGTCTGTCTTTCTCTGTTTGTGTGTCTGATTCTATTTGTTTGCATATTTGGGATGGTGTTTGCAAGCACGAGTATTTATCTTTGGTGGTTTGAATGTCTAAAGTTTCTTTCTTTCTCTGTTTGCGTGTCTGATTCTATTTGTTTGCATTTCTGGGCTGGTGTTTGCAAGTCCAAGAATTTGTCTTTCTTGGTTTGAATGTCTAAAGTGTCTGTCTTTCTCTGTGTGTGTGTCTGATTCTATTTGTTTGCATGTCTGGGTTGGTGTTTGCATGTTTAAGTATTTGTCTTTGTTGGTTTGAATGTCTATAGTGTCTGCCTTTCTCTGTACGTATGTCTGACTCTATTTGTTTGCATGTCCGGGTTAGTGTTTGCAAGTCCAAGCTCTTATTTCTATTGGTTTGAATGTCTAAATTGTCTGTCTATCTTTGTATGTGTGTCTGATTCTATTTGTTTGCATGTCTGGGTTGGTGTAAGCAAGTCCAAGTATTTGTCTTTGTTGGTTTGAACGTCTAAAGTGTCTGTATTTCTCTATTTGTATGTCTGATTCTATTTGTTTGCATGTCTGGGTTGGTGTTTGCAAGTCCAAGTATCTGTTTTGTCGGTTTAAATATCTACAGTGTATGTCTTTTTCGATTTGTGTGTCTGATTCAATTTGTTCGTATGTCTGGTTTGGTGATTGCAAGTCCAAGAGTGTGTCTTTGTTAGTTTGAATGTCTAAAGTGTCTGTCTTTCTCTGTTTATGTGTCTGATTCTGTTTGTTTGTATGTCTGGGTTAGTGTTTGCAAGTCCAAGTATTTGTCTTTGTTGGTTTGAATGTCTAAAGTGTCTTTCTTTCTCTCTTTGTTTGTCTGATTCTATTTGTTTGCATGCCTGGGTTGGTGTTTGCAAGTCCAAGTATCTGTCTTTGTTGGTTTGAATGTCTAAAGTTTCTGTCTTTCTCTGTTTGTGTGTCTGATTCTATTTGTTTGCATGTCTGGGTTGGTGTTTGCAAGTACAAGAATTTATCTTTGTTCGTTTGAACGTCTAAAGTGTCTGTCTTTCTTTGTTTGTCTTTCTGATTCTATTTGTTTGAATGTCTGGGCTAGTTTTCGAAAGTCCAAGTATTTGTCTTTGTTGGTATGAATGTCTAAAGTGTCTCTCTTTATCTGTTTGTGTGTCTGATTCTATTTGTTTGTATGTCTGGTTAGGTGTTTATAAGTCCAAGAATTTGTCTTTGTTGGTTTGAATGTCTAAAGTGTCTGTCTTTCTCTGTTTGTGTGTCTGATTCTATTTGTTTGCATGTCTGGGTTAGTGTTTGCAAGTCCAAGAATTTTTCTTTGTTGGTTTGAGTATCTAAAGTGTCTGTCTTTCTCTGTTTGTGTGTGTTATTCTGTTTGTTTGTATGTCTGGGTTGGTGTTTGCAAGTCCAAGAATTTCTCTTTGTTTGTTTGAATGTCTAAAGTGTCAGTCTTTCTCTGTTTGTGCGTCTGATTCTATTTGTTTGCATGTCTGGGTTGGTGCTTTGCAAGTCCAAGAATTTGTCTTTGTTGGTTTTAATGTCTAAAGTGTCTGTCTTTCTATGTTTTTTTGTCTGATTCTATTTGTTTGCATGTCTGGGTTGGTGTTTGCAAGTCCAAGAATTTGTCTTTGTTGGTTTGAAAGTCTAAAGTGTCTGTCTTTCTCTGTTTGTGTGTCTGATTCTATTTGTTTGCATGTCTGGGCTGGTGTTTGCAAGTCCAAGAATTTGTCTTTCTTGGTTTGAATGTCTAAAGTGTCTGTCTTTCTCTCTTTGTGTTTCTGATTCTATTTGTTTGCATGTCTGGGTTGGTGTTTGCATGTCCAAGTATTTGTCTTTGTTGGTTTGAATGTCTAAAGTGTCTGCCTTTCTTTGTATGTATGTCTGATTCTATTTGTTTGCATGTCCGGGTTAGTGTTTGCAAGTCCAAGTTCTTATTTTTGTTGGTTTGAATGTCTAAAATGTCTGTCTTTCTTTGTATGTGTGTCTGATTCTATTTGTTTGTATGTCTGGGTTGGTGTTTGCAAGTCCAAGTATTTGTCTTTGTTGGTTTGAATGTCTAAAGTGTCTGTCTTTCTCTGTTTATGTGTCTGATTCTATTTGTTTACATGTCTGGGTTGGCGTTTGCAAGTCCAAGTATTTGTTTTTGTTGGTTTGCATGTCTAAAGTGTCTTTCTTTCTCTGTTTTTGTGTCTGATTCTATTTGTGTGCAAGTCTGGATTGGTGTTTGCAAGTCGAAGAATTTGTCTTTGTTGGTTTGAATGTCTAAAGTGTCTGTCTTTCTCTGTTTGTGTGTCTGATTCTACTTGTTTGCATGTCTGGGTTGGTGTTTGCAAGTCCAAGAATTTGTCTTTGTTGGTTTGAATGTCTAAAAAGTCTATCTTTCTCTATTTGTGTGTCTGATTCTACTTGTTTGCATGTCTGGGTTGGTGTTTGCAAGTCCAAGAATTTGTCTTTGTTGGTTTGAATGTCTAAAAAGTCTATCTTTCTCTGTTTGTGTGTCTGATTCTATTTGTTTGCATGTCTGGATTGGTGTTTGCAAGTCCAAGTATTTGTCTTTGTTGGTTTGAATGTCTAAAGTGTCTATCTATCTCTGTTTGCGTGTCTGATTCTATTTGTTTGCATGTCTGGGCTGGTGTTTGCAAGTCCAAGAATTTGTCTTTCTTGGTTTGAATATCAAAAGTATCTGTCTTTCTCTGTTTGTGTGTCTGATTCTATTTGTTTGCATGCCTGGGTTGGTGTTTGCATGTTTAAGTATTTGTCTTTGTTGGTTTGAATGTCTAAAGTGTCTGTCTTTCTCTGTTTGTGTGTCTGATTCTATTTGTGTGCAAGTCTGGATTGGTGTTTGCAAGTCGAAGAGTTTGTCTTTGTTGGTTTGAATGTCTAAAGTGTCTGTCTTTCTCTGTATGTTTGTCTGATTCTACTTGTTGGCATGTCTGGGTTGGTGTTTATAAGTCCAAGAATTTGTCTTTGTTGGTTTCAATGTCTAAAGTGTCTGTCGTTCTCTGTTTGTGTGTCTGATTCTATTTGTTTGCATGTCTGGGCTAGTGTTTGCAAGTCCAAGTATTTGTCTTTGTTAGTTTGAATGTCTAAAGTGTCCGTCTTTCTCTGTTTGTGTGTCTGATTCTATTTGTTTGTATGTCTGGGTTGGTGTTTGAAAGTCCAAGTATTTGCCTTTGTTGGTTTGAATATCTAAAGTGTCAGTCTCTCTCTGTTTGTGTCTGATTCTATTTGTTTGCATGTCTGGGTTGGTGCTTTGCAAGTCCAAGAATTTGTCTTTGTTGGTTTGAAAGTCTAAAGTGTCTGTCATTCTCTGTTTGTGTGTCTGATTCTACTTTTTTGCATGTCTGGGTTGGTGTTTGCAAGTCCAAGAATTTGTCTATGTTGGTTTGAATGTCTAAAAAGTCTGTCTTTTTCTGTTTGTGTGTCTGATTCTATTTGTTTGCATGTCTGGTTTGGTGTTTGCAAGTCCAAGAATTTGTCTTTGTTGGTTTGAATGTCTAAAGTGTCTGTCTTTTTCTGTTTGCGTGTCTGGTTCTATTTGTTTGCATGTCTGGGATGGTGTTTGCAAGTCCAAGAATTTGTCTTTCTTGGTTTGAATGTCTAAAGTGTCTGTCTTTCTCTGTTTATGTGTCTGATTCTATTTGTTTGCATGTCTGGGTTGGTGTTTGCAAGTCCAAGTATTTGTCTTTGTTGGTTTGAATGTCTAAAGTGTATGTCTTTCTCTGTTTGTGTGTCTGATTCTATTTGTTTGCATGTCTGAGCTGGTGTTTGCAAGTCCAAGAATTTGTCTTTGTTGGTTTGAATGTCTAAAGTGTCTGTCTTTCTCTGTTTGTGTGTCTGATTCTATTTTTTTGCATGTCTGGGTTGATATTTGCAAGTCCAAATATTTGTCTTTGTTGGTTTGAATGTCTAAAGTGTCTGTCTTTCTCTGTTTGTGTGTCTGATTCTATTTGTTTGTATGTCTGGGTTGGTGTTTGCAAGTCCAAGTATTTGTCTTTGTTGGTTTGAATGTATAAAGAGTTTGTCTTTCTCTGTTTGTGTGTCTGATTCTATTTGTTTGAATGTCTGGGTTGATATTTGAAAGTCCAAAAATTTGTCTTTGTTGGTTTGAATGTCTAAAGTGTCTGTCTTTCTCTGTTTGTCGGTCTGATTCTATTTGTTTGCACGTCTGGGTTGGTGTTTACAAGTCCAAGAATTTGTCTTTGTTGGTTTGAATGTCTAAAGTGTAGGTCTTTCTCTGTTTGTGTGTCTGATTCTATTTGTTTGCATGTCTGGGTTGGTGTTTGCAAGTCCAAGTATTTGTCTTTGTTGGTTTGAATGTCTAAAGTGTCTGTCTTTCTCTGTTTGTGTGTCTGATTCTATTTGTTTGCATGTCTGGGCTGGTGCTTATAAGTCCAAAAATTTGTCTTTGTTGGTTTGAATGTCTAAAGTCTCTGTCTTTCTCTGTTTGTGCGTCTGATTCTATTTGTTTGCATGTCTGGGTTGGTGTTTGCAAGTACAAGAATTTGTCTTTCTTAGTTTGAATGTCTAAAGAGTCTGTCTTTCTCTGTTTGTCTGTCTGATTCTATTTGTTTGTATGTCTGGGTTGGTGTTTGCAAGTCCAAGTATTTGTCTTTGTTGGTTTGAATGTCTAAATTGTCAGTCTTTCTCTGTTTGTGTGTCTGATTCTATTTGTTTGCATGTCTGGGTTGGTACTTTGCAAGTCCAAGAATTTTTCTTTGTTGGTTTGAATGTCTAAATTGTCTGTCTTTCTCTGTTTGTGTGTCTGATTCTACTTGTTTGCATGTCTGGGTTGGTGTTTGCAAGTCCAAGAATTTTTCTTTGTTGGTTTGAATGTCTAAAAAGTCTATCTGTCTCTGTTTGTGTGTCTTATTCTATTTGTTTGCATGTCTGGATTGGTGTTTGCAAGTCCAAGTATTTGACTTTGTTGGTTTGAATGTCTAAAGTGTCTATCTTTCTCTGTTTGCGTGTCTGATTCTCTTTGTTTGCATGTCTGGGCTGGTGTTTGCAAGTCCAAGAATTTGTCTTTCTTGGTTTGAATGTCTAAAGTGTCTGTCTTTCTCTGTTTGTCTGTCTGATTCTATTTGTTTGCATGCCTGGGTTGGTGTTTGCATTTTTAAGTAATTGTTTTTGTTGGTTTGAATGTCTAAAGTGTCTGTCTTTCTCTGTATGTGTGTCTGATTCTATTTGTTTGCATGTCTGGGTTGGTGTTTGCAAGTCCAAGTTCTTGTTTCTGTTGGTTTGAATGTCTAAAATGTCTGTCTTTCTCTTTATGTGTGTATGATTCTATTTGTTTACATGTCTGGGTTGGTGTAAGCAAGTCCAAGTATTTGTCTTTGGTGGTTTGAATGTCTAAAGTGTCTGTATTTCTCTGTTTGTGTATCTGATTCTATTTGTTTGCATGTCTGGTTAGGCGTTTGCATGTCCAACATTTTGTTTTTGTTTGTTTGAATGTCTATAGTGTCTGTCTTTCTCGGTTTGTGTGTCTGATTCTATTTGTTTGCATGTCTGGATTGGTGTTTGCAAGTCCAAGAGTTTGTCTTTGTTAGTTTGAATGTCTAAAGTGTCTGTCTTTCTCTGTTTATGTGTCTGATTCTGTTTGTTTGTATGTCTGGGTTAGTGTTTGCAAGTCCAAGTATTTGTCTTTGTTGGTTTGAATGTCTAAAGTGTCTGTCTTTCTGTGTTTGTGTGTCTGATTCTATTTGCTTGCATGCCTGGGTTGGTGTTTGCAAGTCCAAGTATCTGTCTTTGTTGGTTGGAATGTCTAAAGTGTCTGTTTTCTCTGTTTGTGTGTCTGATTCTATTTGTTTGCATGTCTGGGTTGGTGTTTGCAAGTCCAAGAATTTGTCTTTGTTTGTTTGAATGTCTAAAGTGTCTGTCTTTCTCTGTTTTTGTGTCTGATTCTATTGGTTTGCATGTCTGGGTTGGTGTTTGCAAGTCCAAGAATTTGTCTTTTTTGGTTTGAATTTCTAAAGTGTCTGTATCTCTGTGTTTGTGTTTGATTCTATTTGTTTGCATGTCTGGGTTTATGTTTGCAAGTCCAAGAATTTGTCTTTGTTGGTTTGAATGTCTAAAGTATCTGTCTTTCTCTGTTTGTCGGTCTGATTCTATTTGTTTGCATGTCTGGGTTGGTGTTTGCATGTCCAAGTATTTGTCTTTGTTCGTTTGAATGTCTAAAGTGTCTGTCTTTCTCTGTATGTGTGTCTGATTCTACTTGTTTGCATGTCTGGGCTGGTGTTTATAAGTCCAAAAATTTGTCTTTGTTGGTTTGAATGTCTAAAGTGTCTGTCTTTCTCTGTTTGTGTGTCTGATTCTATTTGTTTGCATGTCATGGTTCGTATTTGCAAGTCAAAGAATTTGTATTTGTTTGTGTGAATATCTATAGTGTCTGTCTTTTTCGGTTTGTGCTTATGATTATATTTGTTTGCATATCTGGGTTGATGTTTGCAAGTTCGAGAATTTGTCTTTCTTGGTTTGAATGTCTAAAGTGTCTGTCTTTCTCTGTTTGTGTGTCTGATTCTATTTGTTTGCATGTCTGGGTTGGTGTTTGCAAGTCCAAGTATTTGTCTTTGTTGGTTTTAATGTCTAAAGTGTCAGTCTTTCTCTGTTTGTGTGTCTGATTCTATTTGTTTGCATGTCTGGGCTGGTTCTTTGCAAGTCCAAGTATTTGTCTTTGTTGTTTTGAATGTCTAAAGTGTCTGTCTTTCTCTCTTTGTGTGTCTTATTCTATTTGTTTGCATTTCTGGGTTGGTGTTTGCAAGTCCAAGAATTTGTCTTTGTTGGTTTGAATGTCTAAAAAGTCTATCTTTCTCTATTTGTGTGTCTTATTCTATTTGTTTGCATGTCTGGATTGGTGTTTGCAAGTACAAGTATTTGTCTTTGTTGGTTTGAATGTCTTAAGTGTCTGTCTTTCTCTGTTTGCGTGTCTGATTCTATTTGTTTGCATGTCTGGGCTGGTGTTTGCAAGTCCAAGAATTTGTCTTTCTTGGTTTGAATGTTTAAAGTGTCTGTCTTTCTCTGTGTGTCTGTCTGATTCTATTTGTTTGCATGTCTGGGTTGGTGTTTGCATGTTTAAGTATTTGTGTTTGTTGGTTTGAATCTCTAAAGTGTCTGTCTTTCTCTGTATGTGTGTCTGATTCTATTTGTTTGCATGTCTGGGTTGGAGATAGCAAGTCCAAGTATTTGTCTTTGTTGGTTTTAATGTCTAAAGTGTCAGTCTTTCTCTGTTTGTGTGTCTGATTCTATTTGTTTGCATGTCTGGGCTGGTACTTTGCAATTCCAAGAATTTGTCTTTGTTGGTTTTAATGTCTAAAGTGTCTGTCTTTCTCTATTTGCGCGTCTTATTCTATTTGCTTGCATATCTGGGCTGGTGTTTGCATGTTCTAGATTGAGTTTTGAATGTTCGGAATATCTAAAGTATCTGTCTTTCTATATTTGTGTGTCTGGTTCTGTTGGTTTACGTGTCAAGATTGATGTTTGCTAGTCCGAATCTCTGTTTTTTTTTTGTCGAATGTATCAAATATTTGCCTTTCATTGTTTGCATGTCTGATTCTATTTGTTTTGCATGTCTGGGTTGGTGTTTGCAAGTCCAAGAATATGTCTTTATTGGTTTGAATGTCTAAAGTGTCTGTCTTTCTCTGTTTATGCGTCTGATTCTATTTGTTTGCATGTCTGGGTTAGTGTTTGCAAGTTCATGTATTTGTCTTTATTGGCTTGAATGCTTAAAGTGTATGTCTTTCTCTGTTTGTGTGTCTGATTGTATTTGTTTGCACGTCTGAGTTGGTGTTTGCAAGTCAAAGTATTTTTCTTTGCTGGTTTGAATGTCTTAAGTGTCTGTCCTTCTCTGTTTGTGTGTCTGTTTCTATTTGTTTGCATGTCTGGGCTAATCTTTTCAAGTTCAAAAATTTCTCATTGATGGTTCGAGTGTGTAAAGTGTCTGTCTTTTTCGGTTTGTGTGCCCGATTCTATTTGTTTGTATGTCTGGGTTGGTGTTTGCAAGTCCAAGTATTTGTCTTTGTTGGTTTGAATGTCTAAAGTGTCTGTCTTTCTCTGTTTGTGTGTCTGATTCTATTTTTTTGCATGTCTGGGTTGATATTTGCAAGTCCAAAAATTTGTCTTTGTTGGTTTGAATGTCTAAAGTGTCTGTCTTTCTCTGTTTGTCGGTCTGATTCTATTTGTTTGCACGTCTAGGTTGGTGTTTACAAGTCCAAGAATTTGTCTTTGTTGGTTTGAATGTCTAAAGTGAAGGTCTTTCTCTGTTTGTGTGTCTGATTCTATTTGTTTGCATGTCTGGGTTGGTGTATGCAAGTCCAAGTATTTCTCGTTGTTGGTTTGAATGTCTAAAGTGTCTGTCTTTCTCTGTATGTGTGTCTGATTCTACTTGTTTGCATGTCTGGGTTGGTGTTTATAAGTCCAAGAATTTGTCTTTGTTGGTTTCAATGTCTAAAGTGTCTGTCTTTCTCTGTTTTTGTGTCTGATTATATTTGTTTGCATTTCTGGGTTGGTGTTTGCAAGTCCAAGAATTTGTCTTTCTTGGTTTGAATGTCTAAAGTGTCTCTCTTTCTCTGTTTGTGTGTCTGATTCTATTTGTTTGTATGTCTGGGTTGGTGTTTGCAAGTCCAAGTATTTGTCTTTGTTGGTTTGAATGTCTAAAGTGTCAGTCTTTCTCTGTTTGTGTGTCTGATTCTATTTGTTTGCATGTCTGGGTTGGTAATTTGAAAGACCAAGAATTTTTCTTTGTTGGTTTGAATGTCTAAAGTGTCTGTCTTTCTCTGTTTGTGCGTCTGATTCTAATTGTTTGCATGTCTGGGTTGGTGTTTGCAAGTCCAAGAATTTTTCTTTGTTGGTTTGAATGTCTAAAAAGTCTATCTGTCTCTGTTTGGTGTCTTATTCTATTTGTTTGCATGTCTGGATTGGTGTTTGCAAGTACAAGTATTTGACTTTGTTGGTTTGAATGTCTAAAGTGTCTATCTATCTCTGTTTGCGTGTCTGATTCTATTTGTTTGCATGTCTGGGCTGGTGTTTGCAAGTCCAAGAATTTGTCTTTCTTGGTTTGAATATCAAAAGTATCTGTCTTTCTCTGTTTGTGTGTCTGATTCTATTTGTTTACATGTCTGGGTTGGTGTTTGCAAGTTTAAGTAATTGTTTTTGTTGGTTTGAATGTCTAAAGTGTCTGTCTTTCTCTGTATGTGTGTCTGATTCTATTTGTTTGCATGTCTGGGTTGGTGTTTGCAAGTCCAAGTTCTTGTTTTTGTTGGTTTGAATGTCTAAAATGTCTGTCTTTCTCTTTATGTGTGTCTGATTCTATTTGTTTACATGTCTGGGTTGGTGTTAGCAAGTCCAAGTGTTTGTCTTTGGTGGTTTGAATGTCTAAAGTGTCTGTCTTTCTCTGTTTGTGTGTCTGATTCTATTTGTTTGCATGTCTGGGTTGGCGTTTGCAAGTCCAACTATTTGTCTTTGTTGGTTTGAATGTCTAAAGTGTCTGTCTTTCTCTGTTTGTGTGTCTGATTCTATTTGTTTGCATGTCTGGATTGGTGTTTGCAAGTCCAAGAGTTTGTCTTTGTTAGTTTGAATGTCTAAAGTGTGTACCATTGAAGAATTATGTGCAGTGTTAGGAGAGGTTTGCTCGTGGCGATAGAGATTTCTCCTATAGCGCCACTTATAGCGCTGGTCTCAATTAATGAGAGAAAATTGAATATGCAGACATACAAGTGTGGCTTCTTCTTTCTTGAGCTATCTGGAGATCAGATTCCTTTGGGAGCATTTACCTTGGAGACTGGCGAACTAGTTACCTATTATCGGACTAGACTCAGACATACGAGAGAAACGAACACTTAAAAAAGACAATAGATTTATTAAACTTACATGCTTAGCTGTACAGCAATGGGTCACTTCAAAGACAATAAATGGTGACCGAGATCATTTGCGGTACGATCTCCTTTAGATCCAACTTAACATTAAAATTAAAAACACATTTACCCCACTCCCAAACGCAGTTCTTTCGTCCTGCGCTATAGGGACTGCCTGCCATTGGCTTACGTGGTCTACTTTTTTTGATTTAAAATTTTACATATTATTATTGAGATATAATTTCACATCCGCCGTGAAATTCTACATATAAACGTACCATAGGTTGTTTGGTTATAGTTACCAATAGTTGGCTATTGGTACATATATTACTCGAGTGAGAAACATTGTATTTCTCGAGTAAGAAACACATGAATAAGCAAACTTGCGGCGCATAATTACACTGGTAGGCCTAAAATAATTATAATCTGCACTAACACAAAATATTTCATATAATTAGACGCTTCTGTACTGATAATATCTTGCTTTTTTTGGATAGTATCCATCTTGGTTAGGACATGGGTCGATTTTTCATAGAAAATCCAAGGAGATCTGAGTCAGTTTGGGTAAGATATAACGTGACTGACTTGCGAAAATATTTCACAAAGATTAGAGCACAATATATTTCATAGATAAACCAATGAAATTAAAGGATATTTTTGTCATAGAACTATAGAACAGTGATCTCTCTGTTATTGTATATGTCATAGATATAAACTAGTGGAATTACATTTTTCGCCAAGGAGCTAAAGACATTAATGTCTCTGTTTCTCTTTGGAATTAATGTTTAACACAGAGCCGTAGGACAGCATACGTCATAGATATAATATAATGAAATTAAAAAGCTTTTCTTTTTTTTTTTTTTTTTTTTTTTAGCCTCGGAGCTATAAGAAAGTAAAATATATGTTTATATTTCAAATCATTCAGATACAAAAACGAAAACTTAACTAGCTCACTGAAGTTTCTATTCAACCTTTAAGTATTGTTTTGACTGGCCCTGATTGGCATAAAAATACTAATTTCTTACACTTGAAGGACTGAGAAATATCCCTTCCTACGATCGTTTACAAAAAATTACAACAAAAAAAACATTGGCCTTGAGGTCCACCCCAGGCGTCCCACAAAAAGTGGTCCAAAACCAGTTGTCATCCTCAGTAGACCACGAGCTTTCTACCTTGGGTTATTTTCTGTTCCAACCTTTCTATTATCCTTTGAAAGGGCATAGAAATAACACTTAACAAAAATAAGACATCTAAAACTTAATCAAATCCTTACTAACATAGACTAATTTAGTCTAAGGTGCGCAAAGTATAGCAATCAAGGATGCTTGTTGTAACAAAACATTGAACGTAGATTTAATTAAACTGAAGTACTAAGATATGTCTTATGTCTAGCTACAAAAATAAAACCTACATATGCTCATTCTCTCTCGCTCTTAAATAAATAGAACAACATAAAAAGAAAATTGACATTTTCAAATAAGCAGTTTCTAAGAACAATGGGCAGACTTTTGACGACCTTTCTTAATTGTGTTGAATGGTATCTGTTTATAAAAAAAAGCAATAAGTTAAGTCTGATATTTGCCATCATTACAAATAACCCATAAAATTAATAAGCACAAATAACGCGGATATTTATCCACTAGGGGACCTAACGTGTGCGAGGGGAGTCCACTCCAGCAATACAAATGACACTCGACCAAAAAAAAATACATTCATATATTTTTAATTATCCTCTGTAAACAAGCATGAACACTGGCTTGTTTTAAATCTACATGGCTCTAAAGCAGCCATGGTTCAAAATTCAAATTTTCTTGTTCGCTCATTTTGCGAAGCTAATTCAGAATTTGAATTTTTTCTATCACCATTATTCAGATGAAGGTCATCTGTGTAGGTAAGGGAGACCCTTTTAAGACCTGTCCCTATGCCTCAATTTTCTGTGATTAACGGTTTCTTTCGCCGAATTTCTCGCCTCATGCAGAGTTCCAGTCACAGCTGGGTAATAACTCTTCTTTTTTTTTGCTTCCTTCGGGGACTTTTGCTAAGCTTCCTAGGATGTGTGCTTATGCCGCTGCCGCCAATGTTCGTAGTGCTAGCTACCACTGGCACCATTTATTGGGGTGTATGTGCGGGGTCACCATTTTTAAAGGCAAAAAAGGACGCAAAAAGATTGCTATGCCACTTACTCGAATGACGCAAAAAGATTGCTATGCCACTTACTCGAATGACGCAAAAAGATTGCTATGCCACTTACTCGAATGAGGCAAAAAGATATCTATGCCACTTACTCGAATGAGGCAAAAAGATTGCTATGCCACTTACTCGAATGACGCAAAAAGATTGCTATGCCACTTACTCGAATGACGCAAAAAGATTGCTTTGCCACTTACTCGAATGGGAGAACCCCTTGTCGGCCCTAATGTTCGTGAGATTCCCGCTCTTACCCCAACGGTTCTGCAAATATCGGGTTTGGTACTACCCTATTTACAGTATACCCTGTTCCAGGGTATGGTAACACGATCGAGTGGTCAAATGGCCACTTTCTAAGGCCAAATGTACCCACCTTGGGTTACGGCTAGAAAATTTCTACTCTCTCCTTGGAGGTAATAACCCTCCCTGTCAATATAATAATGACGGCGCCGTGGAGCTCTATTCCTACCCTGCCTGGGTTACGGAAAATACTACACAGTTTGTAGAAAATACCTTACTTGTATTCTTCCAAAAGGGTCACAAATGTAATTAAAGAAACGAAAATAGGTCATTTATCTGAAAGGAAAAGAAACAGGGGTGGAATATAACAGACCCCATTTGCAGACCCACTATTATGCCTAAAATTCTTCTGTTTCTACCAACGTTTCATCGGTCCAGCTAGATTTTGTTTTTCTTTCAGTATTATATTTTATTTAATTCTTTCAATTCACGGTACAAATACTTTATTATTTAGTAATATACGGCACTACTACATTGCAATTATTAATAAAACTAAAAAAATTACTAGTTATACACTGGCTTATAATTTTTACAAACTTAATAATATTTTTTTTTTTAATTTTTTTTTTCTCATTTTACAATTATTAATTTAGCCTTCTATCCATTTTGTATATTTTACCCAAATATTTGTGGGGATACAAATTTATTTCTAATCTACAAAGTTCAAGCAAAGCTGCTCGAAGTTTTCCTAATTCGAGAGCCGCTAAAAGCGAAGTCCATTTACCTTCCTCCTTTGACAAAGCCATTTCTGTTACAATATACAATATTTCAATATTTTTTTTGCGTTTATATCAACTTAAAACAAATTTATTATTTTACTTAACCTATTTTGGGTAGGCTATTATCTCCTATGAGATATAAGGGGTTTCCTATCGTAGCCTAGCGGTTATAGGCCTAATCACTTTATTTATATGTCTGTATCTCTCCAATAATTAAATTTAAAGCACAAAGTTTTAATAACCTAATTAGTTTGCAATTTTCTTCCAATTTCCGACACGCGCCATTTGTAGCAATAGAAGTTTTTATTGGCACACGATATGGCAAACTAATTAGCTATATAGGCTAAATACAGACATATAAAATGGAATAGAAAAAAGATAAAAGGGTTCAAGATTTATTTAACTTACATGCTTAGTCGCACAGGAATAAGTCACTTCTATGACAATAACGGTGACCAAAATACAATAAATTAGTCTGAATCTCTCTAGTTCTAAGGTACTAATCGCTTCAAGTCCGGATCGGGATTAAAATTAAAAAGGCACATTTTCCCCACTCCCAAACGCAGTTCTTTCGTCCTGCGCTATAGGGACTGCCTGCCATTGGCTTACGTGGCCCAAGGACGCGAACCCTCGTCCAGTAATACGTCTTAAATATTTTTGATGATTTAGGCGTTCACACGGTTCTTATCGTTTAAACTTCCTTAAGAATATTGTGCGTAGCACTTTTCTTATTGCTCACTGTCTTAGCGAAATCCAAAGATTGCAGTTTCTTCTCTTTGCCGATTAAAAGTTTTTCCCTTTTTGAAACTAGATTTAGCTTAATTATAGAGTCCGAATTAAAGAAGGACCTTTATTTTGGTATTTCAAGTACATCGTGTTTTACTCCCGGTACATGTGTCTGTCTTTCTCTGTTTATGTGTCTGATTCTATTTGTTTGTATGTCTGGGTTAGTGTTTGCAAGTCCAAATATGTCTTTGTTGGTTTGAATGTCTAAAGTGTCTGTCTTTCTGTGTTTGTATATCTGATTCTATTTGCTTGTATGTCTGGGTTGGTTTATGCAAGTACAAGTATTTGTATATGTTGGTTTGAATGTCTAAAGTGTCTGTCTTTCTCTGTTTGTGTGTCTGATTCTATTTGTTTGCATGTCTGGGTTGGTGTTTGCAAGTCCAAGAATTTGTCTTTGTTGGTTTGAATTTCTAAAGTGTCTGTATTTCTCTGTTTATGTGTCTGACTCTATTTGTTTGCATGTCTGGGTTGGTGTTTGCAAGTCCAAGAGTTTGTCTTTGTTGGTTTGAATTTCTAAAGTGTCTGTATCTCTCTGTTTGTGTGTCTGATTCTATTTGTTTGCATGTCTGGGTTTATGTTTGCAAGTCCAAGAATTTGTCTTTGTTGGTTTGAATGTCTAAAGTATCTGTCTTTCTCTGTTTGTGTGTCTGATTCCACTTGTTTACATGTCTGGGTTAGTGCTTGCAAGTCCAAGTATTTGTATTCGTTCGTTTGAATGGCTAAAGTGTATGTCTTTCTCTGTATGTGTGTCTGATTCTACTTGTTTGCATGTCTGGGTTGGTGTTTATAAGTCCAAGAATTTGTCTTTGTTGGTTTCAATGTCTAAAGTGTCTGTCTTTCTCTGTTTGTGTGTCTGATTCTATTTGTTTGTATGTCTGGGTTGGTGTTTACAAGTCCAAGTATTTGACTTTCTTGGTTTGAATGTCTAAAGTGTCTGTCTTTCTCTGTTTGTGTGTCTGATTCTATTTGTTTGCATGTCTGGGCTGGTGTTTGCAAGTCCAAGAATTTGTATTTCTTGGTTTGAATGTCTAAAGTGTCTGTCTTTCTCTGTTTGTCATGTCTGATTCTATTTGTTTGTATGTCTGGGTTGGTGTTTGCAAGTCCAAGTATTTGTCTTTGTTGGTTTGAATGTCTAAAGTGTCAGTCTTTCTCTGTTTGTGTGTCTGATTCTATTTGTTTGCATGTCTGGGTTGGTACTTTGCAAGTCCAAGAATTTGTCTTCGTTGCTTTGAATGTCTAAAGTGACTGTCTTTCTCTGTTTGTGTGTCTGATTCTACTTGTTTGCATGTCTGGGTTGGTGTTTGCAAGTCCAAAAATTTGTCTTTGTTGGTTTGAATGTCTAAAAAGTCTATCTTTATCTGTTTGTGTGTCTGATTCTATTTGTTTGTATGTCTGGAGTGGTGTTTGCAAGTCCAAGTATTTGTCTTTGTTGGTTTGAATGTCTTAAGTGTCTGTCTTTCTCTGTTTGCGTGTCTGATTCTATTTGTTTGCATGTCTGTGATGGTGTTTGCAAGTCCAAGAATTTGTCTTTCTTGGTTTGAATGTTTAAAGTGTCTGTCTTTCTCTGTGTGTCTGTCTGATTCTATTTGTTTGCATGTCTGGGTTGGTGTTTGCATGTTTAAGTATTTGTGTTTGTTGGTTTGAATGTCTAAAGTGTCTGTCTTTCTCTGTATGTGTGTCTGATTCAATTTGTTTGCATGTCTGGGTTGGCGTTTGCAAGTCCAAGTATTTGTCTTTGTTGGTTTGAATGTCTAAAGTGTCGGTCTTTCTCTGTATGTTTGTCTGATTCTAATTGTTTGCATGTCTGGGTTGGTGTTTAAAAGTCCAAGAATTTGTCTTTGTTGGTTTGAATGTCTAAAGTGTCTGTCTTTCTCTGTTTGTGTGTCTGATTCTATTTGTTTGCATGTCTGGGTTGGTTTTTGCAAGTCCAAGAATTTGTCTTTGTTGGTTTGAATGTCTTAAGTGTCTGTCTTTCTCTGTTTGTGTGTCTGATTCTATTTGTTTGTATGTCTGGGTTGGTGTTTGAAAGTCCAAGTATTTGTCTTTGTTGGTTTGAATGTCTAAAGTGTCTAGTCTCTCTCTGTTTGTGTGTCTGATTCTATTTGTTTGCATGTCTGGGTTGGTGCTTTGCAAGTCCGAGTAATTGTCTTCGTTGGTTTGAATGTCAAAATATCCTGTCTGTCTTTATTGGTGTATGTTTGATTCTATTTCTTGGAATGACTGGGTTAGTGTTTGCCAGTACGAGAATATATTTTTGTTAATATGGATATCTGAAGTGTCTGTCTTTATCTGTTTGTGCGTCTGATTCTATTTTTTTGTATGTCTGGTTTGGTGTTTGCAAGTCCAAGTATTTGTCTTTGTTTGTTTGAATGTCTAAAGTGTCTGTCTTTCTCTGTTTGTGTGTCTGATTCTATTTGTGTGCAAGTCTGGATTGGTGTTTGCAAGTCGAAGAGTTTGTCTTTGTTGGTTTGAATGTCTAAAGTGTCTGTCTTTCTCTGTAAGTTTGTCTGATTCTACTTGTTTGCATGTCTGGGTTGGTGTTTATAAGTCCAAGAATTTGTCTTTGTTGGTTTCAATGTCGAAAGTGTCTGTCGTTCTCTGTTTGAGTGTCTGATTCTATTTGTTTGCATGTCTGGGCTAGTGTTTGCAAGTCCAAGTATTTGTCTTTGTTGGTTTGAATGTCTAAAGTGTCCGTCTTTCTCTGTTTGTGTGTCTGATTCTATTTGTTTGTATGTCTGGGTTGGTGTTTGAAAGTCCAAGTATTTGTCTTTGTTGGTTTGAATGTCTAAAGTGTCAGTCTTTCTCTGTTTGTGTGTATGATTCTATTTTTTTGCATGTTTGGGGTTGTGTTTGCAAGTCTAAGTATTTGTCTTTTATGTTACTAATGCATAAATTGACAGAGCTTCTATTTTTTGGTGTATGATTATAATTGTTTACAATTCTGGTTTGGTTTTTGCAAGTCAAAGAATTTGTCTTTCTTGGTTTGAATGTCTAAAGTGTCTGTCTTTCTCTGTTTGTCTGTCTGATTCTATTTGTTTGTATGTCTGGGTTGGTGTTTGCAAGTCCATGTATTTGTATTTGTTTGTTTGAATGTCTAAAGTGTCAGTCTTTCTCTGTTTGTGTGTCTGATTCTATTTGTTTGCATGTCTGGGTTGGTACTTTGCAAGTCCAAGAATTTGTCTTCGTTGGTTTGAATGTCTAAAGTGTCTGTTTTTCTCTGTTTGTGTGTCTGATTCTACTTGTTTGCATGTCTGGGTTGGTGTTTGCAAGTCCAAGAATTTGTCTTTGTTTGGTTTGAATGTCTAAAAAGTCTATCTTTCTCTATTTGTGTGTCTTATTCTATTTGTTTGCATGTCTGGGTTGGTGTTTGCAAGTCCAAGTATTTGTCTTTGTTGGTTTGAATGTCTTAAGTGTCTGTCTTTCTCTGTTTGCGTGTCTGATTCTATTTGTTTGCATGGCTGGGCTGGTGTTTGCAAGTCCAAGAATTTGTCTTTCTTGGTTTGAATGTTTAAAGTGTCTGTCTTTCTCTGTGTGTCTGTCTGATTCTATTTGTTTGCATGTCTGGGTTGGTGTTTGCATGTTTAAGTATTTGTGTTTGTTGGTTTGAATCTCTAAAGTGTCTGTCTTTCTCTGTATGTGTGTCTGATTCTATTTGTTTGCATGTCTGGGTTGGTGTTTGCAAGTCCAAGAATTTGTATTTCTTTGTTTTAATGTCTAAAGTGTCTGTCTTTCTCTGTTTGTGCGTCCGATTCTATTTGTTTTCATGTCTGGGTTGGTGCTTTGAAATTCAAAGAATTTTTCTTTGTTGGTTTTAAGGTCTAAAGTGTCTCTCTTTCTCTGTTTGTGTGTCTGATTCTACTTTTTTGCATGTCTGGGTTGGTGTTTGCAAGTCCAAGAATTTGTCTCTGTTGGTTTGAATGTCTAAAAAGTCTGTCTTTCTCTGTTTGTGTGTCTGATTCTATTTGTTTGCATGTCTGGTTTGGTGTTTGCAAGTCCAAGAATTTGTCTTTGTTGGTTTGAATGTCTAAAGTGTCTGTCTTTTTCTGTTTGCGTGTCTGGTTCTATTTGTTTGCATGTCTGGGCTGGTGTTTGCAAGTCCAAGAATTTGTCTTTCTTGGTTTGAATGTCTAAAGTGTCTGTCTTTCTCTGTTTTTGTGTCTGATTCTATTTGTTTGAATGTCTGGGTTAGTGTTTGCAAGTCCAAGAATTTGTCTTTGTTGGTTTGGATGTCTAAAGTGTCTGTCTTTCTCTGTTTGTGTCTCTGATTCTATTTGTTTGCATGTATGGGTTGGTGTTTTCAAGTCTAAGAATTTGTCATTGTTGGTTTGAATGTCTAAAGTGTCTGTCTTTCTCTGTTTGTGTGTCTGATTCTATTTTTTTGCATGTCTGGGTAGATATTTGCAAGTCCAAAAATTTGTCTTTGTTCGTTTGAATGTCTAAAGTGTCTGTCTTTCTCTGTTTGTGTGTCTGATTCTATTTGTTTGTATGTCTGGGTTGGTGTTTGCAAGTCCAAGTATTTGTGTTTGTTGGTTTTAATGTCTAAAATGGTTGTCTTTCTCTGTTTGTGTGTCTGATTCTATTTGTTTGCACGTCTGGGTTGATATTTGCAAGTCCAAAAATTTGTCTTTGTTGGTTTGAATGTCTAAAGTGTCTGTCTTTCTCTGTTTGTCGGTCTTATTCTATTTGTTTGCATGTCTAGGTTGGTATTTGCAAGTCCAAAAATTTGTCTTTGTTGGTTTGAATGTCTAAAGTGTATGTCTTTCTCTGTGTGTGTGTCTGATTCTATTTGTTTGCATGTCTGGGTTGGTGTTTTCAAGTCCAAGGATTTTTCTTTGTTGGTTTGAATGTCTAAAGTGTCTGTCTTTCTCTGTTTGTGTGTCTGATTCTACTTCTTTGCATGTCTGGGTTGGTGTTTATAAGTCCAAGAATTTGTCTTTGTTGGTTTCAATGTCTAAAGTGTCTGTCTTTCTCTGTTTTTGTGTCTGATTCTATTTGTTTGCATGTCTGGGTTGGTGTTTTCAAGTACAAGTATTTGTCTTTCTTGGTTTGAATGTCTAAAGTGTCTGTCTTTCTCTGTTTGTGTGTCTGATTCTATTTGTTTGTATGTCTGGGTTGGTGTTTGCAAGTCCAAGTATTTGTCTTTGTTGGTTTTAATGTCTAAAGTGTCTGTCTTTCTCTGTTTGTGTGTCTGATTCTATTTGTTTGCATGTCTTGGCTGGTACTTTGCAAGTCCAAATATTTTTGTTTGTTGTTTTGAATGTCTAAAGTGTCTTTCTTTATCGATTTTCTCGTATTATTTTACTTGTTTGCATGTCTGGGCTGGTGTTTGCAAGTCCAAGTATTTGTCTTTATTGGTTTGAATGTCTAAAGAGTCTATCTGTCTCTGTTTGTGTGTCTGATTCTATTTTTTTGCATGTCTGAATTGGTGTTTGCAAGTACAAGAATTTGTCTTTGTTGGTTTGAATGTCTTAAGTGTCTGTGTTTCTCTGTTTGAGTGTCTGATTCTATTTGTTTGCATGTCTGGGCTGGTGTTTGCAAGTCCAAGAATTTGTATTTATTGGTTGGAATTTCTAAAGTGTCTGTCTTTCTCTGTTTGTCTGTCTGATTCTATTTGTTTGCATGTCTGGGTTGGTGTTTGCAAGTTTAAGTATTTGTCTTTGTTGGTTTGAATGTCTAAAGTGTCTGTCTTTCTCTGTATGAGTGTCTGATTCTATTTGTTTGCATGTCTGGGTTGGTGTTTGCAAGTCCAAGTAATTGTTTTTGTTGGTTTGAATGTCTAAAATGTCTATCTTTCTCTGTATGTGTGTATGATTCTATTTGTTTACATTTCTGGGTTGGTGTAAGCAAGTCCAAGTATTTGTCTTTGGTGGTTTGAACGTCTAAAGTGTCTGTCTTTCTCTGTGTGTGTGTCTGTTTCTATTTATTTGCATGTCTGGGTTGGTGTTTACAAGTCCAACTATTTGTCTTTGTTGGTTTGAATGTCTAAAGTGTCTGTCTTTCTTTGTTTGTTTGTCTGATTCTATTTGTTTGCATGTCTGGATTGGTGTTTGCAAGTCCAAGAGTTTGTCTTTGTTAGTTTGAATGTCTAAAGTGTCTGTCTTTCTCTGTTTATGTGTCTGATTCTATTTGTTTGTATGTCTGGGTTAGTGTTTGCAAGTCCAAATCTGTCTTTGTTGGTTTGTATGTCTAAAGTGTCTGTCTTTCTCTGTTTGTTTGTCTTATTATATTTTTGGTAATATTTGGAGTTGTTTACACTAGTCAAAATAATGTTATTTTAAGGTTTTTATGTCCTATTTGTATCTCAAAATATTTTTTTGTTGATGAATCAGGTGGTTTTAAATTCTGGTTTGTTCTTTGAAAGTACAAGTATTTTTAAACTTTTGTTTGAATGTCTAAAGTGTCTGTATCTCTCTGTTTGTGTGTCTGATTCTATTTGTTTGCATGTCTGGGTTTATGTTTGCAAGTCCAAGAATTTGTCTTTGTTGGTTTGAATGTCTAAAGTATCTGTCTTTCTCTGTTTGTGTGTCTGATTCCATTTGTTTGCATGTCTGGGTTGGTGTTTGCATGTCCAAGTATTTGTCTTCGTTGGTTTGAATGTCTAAAGTGTCTGTCTTTCTCTGTTTGTGTGTCTGATTCTACTTGTTTGCATGTCTGGGTTGGTGTTTATAAGTCCAAAAATTTGTCTTTGTTGGTTTCACTGTCTAAAGTCTCTGTCTTTCTCTGTTTGTGTGTCTGATTTTATTTGTTTGCATGTCTGGGTTGGTGTTTGCAAGTCCAAGTATTTGTCTTTGTTGGTTTGAATGTCTAAAGTATCTGTCTTTCTCTTTTTGTGTGTCTGATTCTATTTGTTTGCATGTCTGAGTTGATGTTTTCAAGTCCGAGAATTTGTCTTTGTATGTTTGAATGTCTAAAGTGTCTGTCTTTCTCTGTTTGTGTGTCTGATTCTATTTGTTTGTATGTCTGGGTTGGTGTTTGCAAGTCCAAGTATTTGTCTTTGTTGGTTTGAATGTCTAAAGTGTCATTCTTTCTCTGTTTGTGTGTCTGATTCTATTTGTTTGCATGTCTGGGTTGGTACTTTGAAAGTCCAAGAATTTGTCTTAGTTGGTTTGAATGTCTAAAGAGTCTGTTTTTCTCTATTTGTGTGTCTGATTCTACTTGTTTGCATGTCTGGGTTGGTGTTTGCAAGTCCAAAAATTTGTCTTTGTTGGTTTGAATGTCTAAAAAGTCTATCTTTCTCTGTTTGTGTGTCTGATTCTATTTGTTTGTATGTCTCGGTTGGTGTTTGCAAGTCCAAGAATTTGACTTTGTTGATTTGAAAGTCTTAAGTGTCTTTCTTTCTCTGTTTGTGTGTCAGATTCTCTTTGTTTGCATGTCTGGGCTGGTGTTTGCAAGTCCAAGAATTTGTCTTTCTTGGTTTGAATGTCTAAAGTGTCTGTCTTTCTCTGTGTGTCTGTCTGATTCTATTTGTTTGCATGTCTGGGTTGGTGTTTGCATGTTTAAGTATTTGTGTTTGTTGGTTTGAATGTCTAAAGTGTCTGTCTTTCTCTGTATGTGTGTCTGATTCAATTTGTTTGCATGTCTGGGTTGGCGTTTGCAAGTCCAAGTATTTGTCTTTGTTGGTTTGAATGTCTAAAGTGTCTGTCTTTCTCTGTATGTGTGTCTGATTCTACTTGTTTGCATGTCTGGGTTGGTGTTTATAAGTCCAAGAATTTGTCTTTGTTGGTTTCAATGTCTAAAGTGTCTGTCTTTCTCTGTTTTTTTGTCCGATTTTATTTGTTTGCATGTCTGGGTTAGTATTTGCAAGTCAAAGTATTTGTCTTTGTTGGTTTGAATGTCTAAAGTGTCTGTCTTTCTCTGTTTGTGTGTCTGATTCTACTTGTTTGTATGTTTGGTTTGGTGTTTGAAAGTCCAAGTATTTGTCTTTGTTGGTTTGAATGTCTAAAGTGTAAGTCTCTCTCTGTTTGTATGTGTGATTCTATTTGTTTGCATGTCTGGGTTGGTGCTTTGCAAGTCCAAGAATTTGTCTTTGTTGGTTTGAATGTCTAAAGTGTCTGTCTTTCTCTGTTTGTGTGTCTGATTCTATTTTTTTGCATGTCTGGGTTGGTGTTTGCAAGTCCAAGAATTTGTCTATGTTGGTTTGAATGTCTAAAAAGTCTGTCTTTATCTGTTTGTGTGTCTGATTCTATTTGTTTGCATGTCTAGTTTGGTGTTTGCAAGTCCAAGAATTTGTCTTTGTTGGTTTGAATGTCTAAAGTTTCTGTCTTTCTCTGTTTGTGTGTCTGATTCTATTTGTTTGCAAGTCTGGATTGGTGTTTGCAAGTCGAAGAGTTTGTCTTTGTTGGTTTGAATGTCTAAAGTGTCTGTCTTTCTCTGTATGTTTGTCTGATTCTACTTGTTTGCATGTCTGGGTTGGTGTTTATAAGTCCAAGAATTTGTCTTTGTTGGTTTCAATGTCGAAAGTGTCTGTCGTTCTCTGTTTGAGTGTCTGATTCTATTTGTTTGCATGTCTGGGCTAGTGTTTGCAAGTCCAAGTATTTGTCTTTGTTGGTTTGAATGTCTAAAGTGTCTGTCTTTCTCTGTTTGTGTGTCTGATTCTATTTGTTTGAATGTCTGGTTTGGTGTTTGAAAGTCCAATTATTTGTCTTTGTTGGTTTGAATGTATAAAGTGTCAGTCTCTCTCTGTTTGTGTGTCTGATTCTATTTGTTTGCATGTCTGGGTTGGTGCTTTGCAAGTCCAAGAATTTATCTTTGTTGGTTTGAATGTCTAAAGTGTCTGTCGTTCTCTGTTTGTGTGTCCGATTCTACTTTTTTGCATGTCTGGGTTGGTGTTTGCAAGTCCAAGAATTTGTCTTTGTTGGTTTGAATGTCTAAAAAGTCTGTCTTTCTCTGTTTGTGTGTCTGATTCTATTTGTTTGCATGTCTGGTATGGTGTTTGCAAGTTCAAGTATTTGTCTTTGTTGATTTGAATGTCTAAAGTGTCTGTTTTTGTCTATTTGTGTGTCTGATTCTATTTGTTTGCATGTCTGGGTTGGTGTTTGCAAGTCCAAGAATTTGTCTTTGTTGGTTTGAATGTCTAAAAAGTCTATCTTTCTCTGTTTTGTGTCTTATTCTATTTGTTTGCATGTTTGGATTGGTGTTTGCAAGTCCAAGTATTTGTCTTTGTTGGTTTGAATGTCTTAAGTGTCTGTCTTTCTCTGTTTGTGTGTCTGATTCTATTTGTTTGCATGTCTGGGATGGTGTTTGCAAGTCCAAGAATTTGTCTTTCTTGGTTTGAATGTCTAAAGTGTCTGTCTTTCTCTGTGTGTCTGTCTGATTCTATTTGTTTGCATGTCTGGGTTGGTGTTTGCATGTTTAAGTATTTGTCTTTGTTGGTTTGAATGTCTAAAGTGTCTGTCTTTCTCTGTTTGTGTGTCTGATTCTATTTGTTTGCATTTCTGGGTGGGTGTTTGCATGTCCAAGTATTTGTCTTCGTTGGTTTGAATGTCTAAAGTGTCTGTCTTTCTCTGTATGATGGTCTGATTCTACTTGTTTGCATGTCTGGGTTGGTGTTTATAAGTCCAAGAATTTGTCTTTGTTGGTTTGAATGTCTAAAGTGTCTGTCTTTCTCTGTTTGTGAGTCTGATTCTATTTGTTTGCATGTCTGGGCTAGTGTTTGCAAGTCCAAGTATTTGTCTTTGTTGGTTTGAATGTCTAAAGTGTCCGTCTTTCTCTGTTTGTGTGTCTGATTCTATTTGTTTGTATGTCTGGTTTGGTGTTTGAAAGTCCAAGTATTTGTCTTTGTTGGTTTGTATATCTAAAGTGCCTGTCTTTCTCTGTTTGTGTGTCTGATTCTATTTGTTTGCATGTCTGGGTTGGGGCTTTGAAAATCCAAGAATTTATCTTTGTTGCTTTGAATGTCTAAAGTGACTGTCTTTCTCTGTTTGTGTGTCTGATTCTACTTGTTTGCATGTCTGGGTTGGTGTTTGCAAGTCCAAGAATTTGTCTTTGTTGGTTTGAATGTCTAAAAAGTCTGTCTTTCTCTGTTTGTGTGTCTGATTCTATTTGTTTGCATGTCTGGTTTGGTGTTTGCAAGTCCAAGAATTTGTCTTTGTTGGTTTGAATGTCTAAAGTTTCTGTCTTTCTCTGTTTGTGTGTCTGATTCTATTTGTGTGCAAGTCTGGATTGGTGTTTGCAAGTCGAAGAGTTTGTCTTTGTTGGTTTGAATGTCTAAAGTGTCTGTCTTTCTCTGTATGTTTGTCTGATTCTACTTGTTTGCATGTCTGGGTTGGTGTTTATAAGTCCAAGAATTTGTCTTTGTTGGTTTCAATGTCGAAAGTGTCTGTCGTTCTCTGTTTGTGTGTCTGATTCTATTTGTTTGCATGTCTGGGCTAGTGTTTGCAAGTCCAAGTATTTGTCTTTGTTGGTTTGAATGTCTAAAGTGTCCGTCTTTCTCTGTTTGTGTGTCTGATTCTAGTTGTTTGAATGTCTGGGTTGGTGTTTGAAAGTCCAAGTATTTGTCTTTGTTGGTTTGAATGTCTAAAGTGTCAGTCTCTCTCTGTTTGTGTGTCTGATTCTATTTGTTTGCATGTCTGGGTTGGTGCTTTGCAAGTCCAAGAATTTATATTTGTTGGTTTGAATGTCTAAAGTGTCTGTCTTTCTCTGTTTGTGTGTCTGATTCTACTTTTTTGCATGTCTGGGTTGGTGGTTGCAAGTACAAGTATTTGTCTCTGTTGGTTTGAATGTCTAAAATGTCTGTATTTCTCTGTTTGTTTGTCTGATTCTATTTGTTTGCATGTCTGGTTTGGTGTTTGCAAGTCCAAGAATTTGTCTTCGTTGATTTGAATGTCTAAAGTGTCTGTCTTTCTCTGTTTGTCCGTCTGATTCTATTTGTTTGCACGTCTGGGTTGGTGTTTACAAGTCCAAGAATTTGTCTTTGTTTGGTTTGAATGTCTAAAAAGTCTGTCTTTCTCTATTTGTGTGTCTTATTCTATTTGTTTGCATGTCTGGATTGGTGTTTGCAAGTACAAGTATTTGTCTTTGTTGGTTTGAATGTCTAAAGTGTCTGTCTTTCTCTGTTTGTGTGTCTGATTCTACTTGTTTGCATGTCTGAGTTGGTGTTTTCAAGTCCAAGAATTTGTCTTTGTTGGTTTGAATGTTTAAAGTGTCTGTCTTTCTCTGTGTGTCTGTCTGATTCTATTTGTTTGCATGTCTGGGTTGGTGTTTGCATGTTTAAGTATTTGTGTTTTTTGGTTTGAATGTCTAAAGTGTCTGTCTTTCTCTGTACGTGTGTCTGATTCTATTTGTTTGCATGTCTGGGTTTGCGTTTGAAAGTCCAAGAATTTGTCTTTGTTGGTTTGAATGTCTAAAGTGTCTGTCTTTCTCTGTGTGTGTGTCTGATTCTATTTGTTTGCATGTCTGGGTTGGTGTTTGCATGTTTAAGTATTTGTGTTTGTTGGTTTGAATGTCTAAAGTGTCTGTCTTTCTCTGTATGTGTGTCTGATTCTAGTTGTTTGCATGTCTGGGTTGGTGTTTATACGTCCAAGAATTTGTCTTTGTTGGTTTCAATGTCTAAAGTGTCTGTCGTTCTCTGTTTGTGTGTCTGATTCTATTTGTTTGCATGTCTGGGCTAGTGTTTGCAAGTCCAAGTATTTGTCTTTGTTGGTTTGAATGTCTAAAGTGTCCGTCTTTCTCTGTTTGTGTGTCAGATTCTATTTGTTTGTATGTCTGGGTTGGTGTTTGAAAGTCCAAGTATTTGTCTTTGTTGGTTTGAATGTCTAAAGTGTCAGTCTCTCTCTGTTTGTGTGTCTGATTCTATTTGTTTGCATGTCTGGGTTGGTGCTTTGCAAGTCCAAGAATTTGTCTTCGTTGGTTTGAATGTCTAAAGTGTCTGTCTTTCTCTGTTTGTGTGTCTGATTCTACTTTTTTGCATGTCTGGGTTGGTGTTTGCAAGTCCAAGAATTTGTCTCTGTTGGTTTGAATGTCTAAAAAGTCTGTCTTTCTCTGTTTGTGTGTCTGATTCTATTTGTTTGCATGTCTGGTTTGGTGTTTGCAAGTCCAAGAATTTATCTTTGTTGGTTTGAATGTCTAAAGTGTCTGTCTTTCTCTGTTTGTGTGTCTGATTCTATTTGTGTGCAAGTCTGGATTGGTGTTTGCAAGTCGAAGAGTTTGTCTTTGTTGGTTTGAATGTCTAAAGTGTCTGTCTTTCTCTTTATGTTTGTCTGATTCTACTTGTTTGCATGTCTGGGTTGGTGTTTATAAGTCCAAGAATTTGTCTTTGTTGGTTTCAATGTCGAAAGTGTCTGTCGTTCTCTGTTTGTGTGTCTGATTCTATTTGTTTGCATGTCTGGGCTAGTGTTTGCAAGTCCAAGTATTTGTCTTTGTTGGTTTGAATGTCTAAAGTGTCCATCTTTCTCTGTTTGTGTGTCTGATTCTATTTGTTTGTATGTTTGGGTTGGTGTTTGAAAGTCCAAGTATTTGTCTTTGTTGGTTTGAATGTCTAAAGTGTCAGTCTTTCTCTGTTTGTGTGTCTGATTCTATTTGTTTGCATGTCTGGGTTGGTGTTTGAAATTCAAAGTATTTTTCTTCGTTGATTTTAATGTTTAAAGTGCCTGTCTTGCTCTGTTTGTGTGTCTTATTCTATTTGTTTTCATGTATGTGTTTGTGTTTACAAGTCCAAGAATTTTTCTTTGTTTGGTTTGAATTTCTAAAGATTCTATGTTTCTCTTTTTGTGCGTCTTATTCTACTTGTTTGCATGTCTGGTATGGTGTTTGCAAGTCCAAGAATTTGTCTTTGTTGGTTTGAATGTCTAAAGTGTCTGTCTTTTTCTGTTTGTGTGTCTGGTTCTATTTGTTTGCATGTCTGGGCTGGTGTTTGCAAGTCCAAGAATTTGTCTTTCTTGGTTTGAATGTCTAAAGTGTCTGTCTTTCTCTGTTTGTGTGTCTGATTCTACTTGTTTGCATGTCTGGGTTGGTGTTTGCAAGTCCAAGAATTTGTCTTTGTTGGTTTGAATGTCTAAAAAGTCTATCTTTCTCTGTTTGTGTGTCTTATTCTATTTGTTTGCATGTCTGGATTGGTGTTTGCAAGTCCAAGTATTTGTTGGTTTGAATGTCTTAAGTGTCTGTCTTTCTCTGTTTGCGTGTCTGATTCTATTTGTTTGCATGTCTGGGCTGGTGTTTGCAAGTCCAAGAATTTGTCTTTCTTGGTTTGAATGCCTAAAGTGTCTGACTTTCTCTGTGTGTCTGTCTGATTCTATTTGTTTGCATGTCTGGGTTGGTGTTTGCATGTTTAAGTATTTGTCTTTGTTGGTTTGAATGTCTAAAGTGTCTGTCTTTCTCTGTTTGTGTGTCTGATTCTATTTGTTTGCATGTCTGGGTTGGTGCTTTGCAAGTCCAAGAATTTATCTTTGTTGCTTTGAATGTCTAAAGTGTCTGTCTTTCTCTGTTTGTGTGTCTGATTCTACTTGTTTGCATGTCTGGGTTGGTGTTTGCAAGTCCAAGAATTTGTCTCTGTTGGTTTGAATGTCTAAAAGTCTGTCTTTCTCTGTTTGTGTGTCTGATTCTATTTGTTTGCATGTCTGGTTTGGTGTTTGCAAGTCCAAGAATTTGTCTTCGTTGATTTGAATGTCTAAAGTGTCTGTCTTTCTCTGTTTGTGCGTCTGATTCTACTTGTTTGCATGTCTGGGTTGGTGTTTGCAAGTCCAAGAATTTGTCTTTGTTTGGTTTGAATGTCTAAAAAGTCTATCTTTCTCTATTTGTGTGTCTTATTCTATTTGTTTGCATGTCTGGATTGGTGTTTGCAAGTACAAGTATTTGTCTTTGTTGGTTTGAATGTCTTAAGTGTCTGTCTTTCTCTGTTTGAGTGTCTGATTCTATTTGTTTGCATGTCTGGGCTGGTGTTTGCAAGTCCAAGAATTTGTCTTTCTTGGTTTGAATGTTTAAAGTGTCTGTCTTTCTCTGTGTGTCTGTCTGATTCTATTTGTTTGCATGTCTGGGTTGGTGTTTGCATGTTTAAGTATTTGTGTTTGTTGGTTTGAATGTCTAAAGTGTCTGTCTTTCTCTGTATGTGTGTCTGATTCTATTTGTTTGCATGTCTGGGTTGGCGTTTGCAAGTCCGAGTATTTGTCTTTGTTGGTTTGAATGTCTAAAGTGTCTGTCTTTCTCTGTGTGTCTGTCTGATTCTATTTGTTTGCATGTCTGGGTTGGTGTTTGCATGTTTAAGTATTTGTGTTTGTTGGTTTGAATGTCTAAAGTGTCTGTCTTTCTCTGTATGTGTGTCTGATTCTACTTGTTTGCATGTCTGGGTTGGTGTTTATAAGTCCAAGAATTTGTCTTTGTTGGTTTCAATGTCTAAAGTGTCTGTCTTTCTCTGTTTGTGTGTCTGATTTTATTTGTTTGCATGTCTGGGCTAGTGTTTGCAAGTCCAAGTATTTGTCTTTGTTGGTTTGAATGTCTAAAGTGTCCGTCTTTCTCTGTTTGTGTGTCTGATTCTATTTGTTTGTATGTCTGGTTTGGTGTTTGAAAGTCCAAGTATTTGTCTTTGTTGGTTTGAATGTCTAAAGTGTCAGTCTCTCTCTGTTTGTATGTCTGATTCTATTTGTTTGCATGTCTGGGTTGGTGCTTTGCAAGTCCAAGAATTTGTCTTTGTTGGTTTGAATGTCTAAAGTGTCTGTCTTTCTCTTTTTGTGTGTCCGATTCTACTTTTTTGCATGTCTGGGTTGGTGTTTGCAAGTCCAAGAATTTGTCTCTGTTGGTTTGAATGTCTAAAAAGTCTGTCTTTCTCTGTTTGTGTGTCTGATTCTATTTGTTTGCATGTCTGGTTTGGTGTTTGCAAGTCCAAGAATTTATCTTTGTTGGTTTGAATGTCTAAAGTGTCTGTCTTTCTCTGTTTGTGTGTCTGATTCTATTTGTGTGCAAGTCTGGATTGGTGTTTGCAAGTCGAAGAGTTTGTCTTTGTTGGTTTGAATGTCTAAAGTGTCTGTCTTTCTCTTTATGTTTGTCTGATTCTACTTGTTTGCATGTCTGGGTTGGTGTTTATAAGTCCAAGAATTTGTCTTTGTTGGTTTCAATGTCTAAAGTGTCTGTCTTTCTCTGTTTGTGTGTCTGATTCTATATGTTTGCATGTCTGGGTTAGTGTTTGCAGGTCCAAGTATCTTTCTTTGTTGGTTTGAATGTCTAAAGTGTCCATCTTTCTCTGTTTGTGTGTCTGATTCTATTTGTTTGCATGTGTGGGTTGGTGTTTGAAAGTCCAAGTATTTGTCTTTGTTGGTTTGAATGTCTAAAGTGTCAGTCTCTCTCTGTTTGTGTGTCTGATTCTATTTGTTTGCATGTCTGGGTTGGTGCTTTGCAAGTCCAAGAATTTTTCTTTGTTGGTTTGAATGTCTAAAGTGTCTGTCTTTCTCTGTTTGTGTGTCTGATTCTACTTTTTTGCATGTCTGGGTTGGTGTTTGCAAGTCCAAGAATTTGTCTCTGTTGGTTTGAATGTCTAAAAAGTCTGTCTTTCTCTGTTTGTGTGTCTGATTCTATTTGTTTGCATGTCTGGTTTGGTGTTTGCAAGTCCAAGAATTTGTCTTTGTTGGTTTGAATGTCTAAAGTGTCTGTCTTTTTCTGTTTGCGTGTCTGGTTCTATTTGTTTGCATGTCTGGGCTGGTGTTTGCAAGTCCAAGAATTTGTCTTTCTTGGTTTGAATGTCTAAAGTGTCTGTCTTTCTCTGTTTGTGTGTCTGATTCTACTTGTTTGCATGTCTGGGTTGGTGTTTGCAAGTTCAAGAATTTTTCTTTGTTGGTTTGAATGTCTAAAAAGTCTATCTTTCTCTGTTTGTGTGTCTTATTCTATTTGTTTGCATGTCTGGATTGGTGTTTGCAAGTCCAAGTATTTGTTGGTTTGAATGTCTTAAGTGTCTGTCTTTCTCTGTTTGCGTGTCTGATTCTATTTGTTTGCATGTCTGGGCTGGTGTTTGCAAGTCCAAGAATTTGTCTTTCTTGGTTTGAATGCCTAAAGTGTCTGACTTTCTCTGTGTGTCTGTCTGATTCTATTTGTTTGCTTGTCTGGGTTGGTGTTTGCATGTTTAAGTAATTGTCTTTCTTGGTTTGAATGTCTAAAGTGTCTGTCTTTCTCTGTACGTGTGTCTGATTCTATTTGTTTGCATGTCTGGGTTGGTGTTTGCAAGTCCAAGTTCTTGTTTTTGTTGGTTTGAATGTCTAAAATGTCTGTCTTTCTCTGTATGTGTGTCTGATTCTATTTGTTTACATGTCTGGGTTGGTGTAAGCAAGTCCAAGTATTTGTCTTTGGTGGTTTGAATGTCTAAAGTGTCTGTCTTTCTCTGTTTGTGTATCTGATTCTATTTGTTTTCATGTCTGGGTTGTTGTTTGCAAGTCCAACTATTTGTCTTTGTTGGTTTTAATGTCTAAAGTGTCTGTCTTTCTCTGTTTGTGTGTCTGATTCTATTTGTTCGCATGTCTGGATTGGTGTTTGCAAGTCCAAGAGTTTGTCTTTGTTAGTTTGAATGTCTAAAGTGTCTGTCTTTCTCTGTTTTTGTGTCTGATTCTATTTGTTTGCATGTCTGGGTTAGTGTGTGCAAGTCCAATATCCTGTCTTTGTTTGGTGTGATTGTCTAAAGCTTGGTTCATTCTCTTTTTATTTGTCTGATTCTATTTGTTTGCATGTTTGAGTAGGTTTTTGCAAGTCCAAGTATTTGTGTTTGTTGGTTTGAATGTCTAAAGTGTCTTTCTTTCTCTCTTTGTGTGTCTGATTCTTTGTTTTTGCATGTCTGGGTTGGTGTTTGCAAGTCCAAGAATTTGTCTTTGTTGGTTTGAATTTCTAAAGTGTCTGTATCTCTCTGTTTGTGTGTCTGATTCTATTTGTTTGCATGTCTGGGTTTATGTTTGCAAGTCCAAGAATTTGTCTTTGTTGGTTTGAATGTCTAAAGTATCTGTCTTTCTCTGTTTGTCGGTCTGATTCTATTTGTTTGCATGTCTGGGTTGGTGTTTGCAAGTCCAAGTATTTGTCTTTGTTGGTTTGAATGTCTAAAGTGTCTGTCTTTCTCTGTATGTGTGTCTGATTCTACTTGTTTGCATGTCTGGGTTGGTGTTTAAAAGTCCAAATGTTTGTCATTGGTGGTTTGAATGTCTAAAGTGTCTGTCTTTTCTCTGTTTGTGAGTCTGATTCTGATTGTTTGTATGTCTGTGTTGGTATTTGTAAGTCCAAGAATTTTTGTTTTTTGGATTGAAAATCTGAAGTGTCTGTCTTTCTCTGTTCGTATGTGTTATTACGTTTGTTTGAATATCTGGGTTGGTGTTTGCAAGTCCAAGAATTTGGCTTTGTTGGTTTGAATATCTAAAGTGTCTGTCTTTCTCTGTTTGTTTGTCTGATTCTATTTGTTTGTATGTCTGGGTTGGTGTTTGCAAGTCCAAGTATTTGTCTTTGTTGGTTTGAATGTCTAAAGTGTCAGTCTTTCTCTGTTTGTGTGTCTGATTCTATTTGTTTGCATATCTGGGTTGGTATTTTGCAAGTCCAAGAATTTGACTTTGTTGGTTTGAATGTCTAAAGTGTCTGTCTTTCTCTGTTTGTGTTTCTGATTCTACTTGTTTGCATGTTTGGGTTGGTGTTTGCAAGTCCAAGAATTTGTCTTTGTTGGTTTGAATGTCTAAAAAGTCTATCTTTCTCTGTTTGTGTGTCTTATTCTATTTGTTTGCATGTCTGGATTGGTGTTTGCAAGTCCAAGTATTTGTCTTTGTTGGTTTGAATGTCTTAAGTGTCTGTCTTTCTCTGTTTGAGTGTCTGATTCTATTTGTTTGCATGTCTGGGCTGGTGTTTGCAAGTCCAAGAATTTGTCTTTATTGGTTTGAATGTTTAAAGTGTCTGTCTTTCTCTGTGTGTCTGTCTGATTCTATTTGTTTGCATGTCTGGGTTGGTGCTTGCATGTTTAAGTATTTGTGTTTGTTGGTTTGAATGTCTAAAGTGTCTGTCTTTCTCTGTATGTGTGTCTGATTCTATTTGTTTGCATGTCTGGGTTGGCGTTTGCAAGTCCAAGTATTTGTCTTTGTTGGTTTGAATGTCTAAAGTGTCTGTCTTTCTCTGTATGTTTGTCTGATTCTACTTGTTTGCATGTCTGGGTTGGTGTTTATAAGTCCAAGGATTTGTCTTTGTTGGTTTCACTATCTAAAGTGTCTGTCGTTCTCTGTTTGTTTGTCTGATTCTATTTGTTTGCATGTCTGGGCTAGTGTTTGCAAGTCCAAGTATTTGTCTTTGTTGGTTTTAATGTCTACAGTGTCCGTTTTTCTCTGTTTGTGTGTCTGATTCTATTTGTTTGTATGTCTGGGTTGGTGTTTGAAAGTCCAAGTATTTGTCTTTGTTGGGTTGAATGTCTAAAGTGTCAGTCTCTCTCTGTTTGTGTGTCTGATTCTATTTGTTTGCATGTCTGGGTTGGTGCTTTGCAAGTCCAAGAATTTGTCTTTGTTGGTTTGAATGTCTAAAGTGTCTGTTTTTCTCTGTTTGTATGTCTGATTCTACTTGTTTATATGTCTGGGTTGGTGTATGCAAGTCCAAGAATTTGTCTTTGTTGGATTGAATGTCTAAAAAGTCTGTCTTTTTCTGTTTGTGTGTCTGATTGTATTTGTTTTCATGTCTGGTTTGGTGTTTGCAAGTCCAAGTATTTGTCTTTGTTGATTTGAATGTCTAAAGCGTCTGTCTTTCTCTGTTTGTGTGTCTGATTCTATTTGTGTGCAAGTCTGGATTGGTGTTTGCAAGTCGAAGAGTTTGTCTTTGTTGGTTTGAATGTCTAAAGTGTCTGTCTTTCTCTGTATGTGTGTCTGATTCTACTTGTTTGCATGTCTGGGTTGGTGTTTATAAGTCCAAGAATTTGTCTTTGTTGGTTTCAATGTCTAAAGTGTCTGTCTTTCTCTGTTTGTGTGTCTGATTCTATTTCTTTGCATGTCTGGGCTAGTGTTTGCAAGTCCAAGTATTTGTCTTTGTTGGTTTGAATGTCTAAAGTGTCCGTCTTTCTCTGTTTGTGTGTCTGATTCTATTTGTTTGTATGTCTGGGTTGGTGTTTGAAAGTCCAAGTATTTGTCTTTGTTGGTTTGAATGTCTAAAGTGTCAGTCTCTCTCTGTTTGTATGTCTGATTCTATTTGTTTGCATGTCTGGGTTGGTGCTTTGAAAATCCAAGAATTTATCTTTGTTGCTTTGAATGTCTAAAGTGTCTGTCTTTCTCTGTTTGTGTGTCTGATTCTACTTGTTTGCATGTCTGGGTTGGTGTTTGCAAGTCCAAGAATTTGTCTTTGTTGGATTGAATGTCTAAAAAGTCTGTCTTTTTC